>NW_025790677.1:0-40387 GCF_021130785.1 Homalodisca vitripennis
TAATACTTTAAGTATGTAAAATTTTGCGATTATTGTAAATAAAAAATGTATATGCACCCAATGTGTCCTCACTTTATTACACCATTTTTCTCTCCAGTAATAGTAGTTTAATTGAATAAGTTTGGTTTAAACCACAATTTGGGCAAAGTTAATTTTTTCATAGGCTTGCTAGAAGGAAAAATTTAAAACTCTGGAAACAAACTTAAGATACAATTCCCTAGAGAGAGAAAGCATGCTGTGAAACAAAACCTACAAATCAAACTCAGGAGAAGCCCAAGTAACAACCTGAGCAGGAACAGGCTGGGAAAAATACCGCCACTTCCTGCAACAAACAGTCGTGAATAAAGAAGAAAAATGTGATTTAAGTGGCTGTCCACTACAAAATAGCTAAACACACGGGAGGTCTGAAAAAATCTAGACAAAATTAATACTACAGTGAAAGAGAATGTCACTCAACCACATTGAAATAAATAAACCTGCACACCACCCACACTGAAAATCCCCTCCAATTTTAGAGCCAAAAAAAAAATTTGGGGAAAAAAAACGAAAGTTACAAAGAAATTCTTCAAGAAGAAATATAAAAACATTACCAACAAATTAATGAAAATTAACAATATAATCCGTAATTCCATCCGATCAAGGGAAAACGAAGCCTCAAAAAGAAGCAGTCCAATCAAAGATGAAGATACCTCACAAACTCATTTTTTAGGGAAACGCCAGGCGCAAGAGACGAGATGGAAACTCCACAAAACAAGAATTGTAATAAACTCAAGACTAAGAAAAGAAAGTCACTAAAAATATTTCACCAAAACATAGATGGCCTAGTGAAAAAAACTGAGAGACTCACTCATTGCTTGCACAGTCTAAAGCCAGATCTCGTAATACTTACAGAGCATGGCCTAAACCTAGAGAAACTGGAAAACACCAGAATCCATGGCTTCACTCTAATAGGCGGCTTTACCAGACAAGTACATAGAAAAGGGGGAGTTGCGGTTTATGCAAGCCTACAGCTAGATAACAAAATTAAAGTAACATCCATTTCAAGCGCCGCAACAGAACTTGTATGCGAAACTTTTCTACTGAAAATCAAACTGAAACACAGGCATTTTCAACTGCTGGGTGTCCTACAGACCTCCAGACAGCAATCTGGAGACATCCATGGACCTGGCTGTCATCTGAACTTGATAAAACCATCTCTGCCAACGACCTGATTCTGGTAATGGGAGACATCAATATAGATAACTTGATTCAAGACAACAAGAAAATCAAATTTGAGGAGATGCTCTATAGCCATGGACTGGCCAGACTTCCCCTTCCTCCAACAAGAATAACCAGCCATAGCCAAACCTCGATAGACTGCATCTGTACAAACACTAGAGAATCTGTAGTGTCCACTGAAGTTCTCAAAACTGGCCTATCAGACCATACTGCCCAGATATGCACAATCTCAACAGAAATGGAAAGGTACTTAACAACTCAGTCCAAAAGAAGACACTTCAGTATGAAAAAGCAATAGAAGAACTGAGACGTAGCCTACAGGAACAAGACTGGTCACACATCATACAGGCGGAGAGTGTTTGAAACTGCTTACAATGCATTTAATGGAATCATTCACTCAACAATAAACGCAACATGCCCTCTGAAGACAGTCAAACACAAAAGAAACCCCACAAAAAAATATATGGGATGCCGAAAGCCAGACTCTAAAAAGGTCCTACTTAGAGGCACTCAACAGAGAACTCACCACTGGACACCCCGATGACAAAAGAGAAAACAGCTCAAAGTAAAAAAGCCTATGATACAAAACTAAAAACCCTTTGGAAACAGCAAAACGCAGATTTTGTAGAAAGGTCAGAAAACAAGTCAAAGGCCATGTGGAGGGTAATAAATAATGAAAAAAAAGAAAAATCAACCAAGAGTCAACTGGAAGAACTGAAAATAGGAGAAGAACTCATACACTCGCCAACAAACATTGCCAATCATCTAAACAAACTTCTTCGTTACAATAGCCGACAAAACTCTCTCCCAAAACCTAAATGGAAAACCTCCAACACCCATAACTGGACCAAACAGACAACCTCAGATACCACTACTAACTTTCGCAGGAACAAACGAACAAGAAATTGGAAAAATTATTGACACTCTAAAATCTAAAACTTCTGCCGGAGAGGACGAGATGTCATCAAAAATAATCAAAAATGCAAAAAAGAAATTATCACACCACTCACAGATATAATAAACAAATCACTTACCCAAGGAACATTTCCCTAGCCAACTAAAACTAGCAAAAGTCTACCCGAAGTACAAAGGGGGCCCAACAAATGAACCAAGCAGCTATCGGCCCATATCCCTCATTTCAACATTCTCAAAAATTTTAGAGCGGGTAGTACTGAATAGACTCCTAAATCACCTCAAACAGCATCATCTACTAACTCCTAAACAACATGGTTTTGTCAAAAATAGATCAACAACAACAGCAATAGTTCAATTAATAGAAACTATCATCAGTAATATGGAAGAAGGAAATATAACCACAAGCATCCTCCTAGATTTCAGCAAGGCTTTTGACTGTCTTGACCACAAACTAATAATAACAAAACTTCTATCACTTGGAATCAATGGCAAGGAACTGGAATGGTTTAGGAGCTACTTAAGTAACAGAAAACAACTGGTTGAAATCACCTACACATTAAACAACACAATCCAGAAAATTAAGTCCCGAACAGCTTCTGGTGAAATAGAGGAGTGCCTCAGGGCTCAGTTCTCGGCCCCGTCTTATATATATTACTAACCAACGACTTCCCAAGTTATCTTGAGAACTACTGTGAAATGGTTATGTACGCTGATGATACAGCCATGATTGTAGCAAGCAAGAACAAAGACCAGCTAGATGTTGACTCGTACGTCACTTTTAATATGGCGAAACAATATTGCCTCTATAATGACTTGGTTCTAAATGCCTTCCAAAACACAACAGATAATCAACACGCCCAGGCAAAACTACCATGAAGGCCTTCCAGAAGTAAACACAATAGACTCAGGAAAATATCTCGGCATAATCATAGACCAAAATCTATCCTGGGAACCCCATGTGAATAAACTCTGCAATAAACTAAGTATTAGCCTCTATGTAGTAAGAAGAATAAAACAAATTACCAACCCTCAAGTAGCCATGACAGCGTTACTACTCGCTATTTGAGTCTCACATGAGATATGGGTCTGATAGCCTGGGGAGGGACAACAGCCACAAACCTCCACAGAGTGCTTGTCATCCAGAAAAGAGCAGTCAGAACTTTGAAAGGCCTTGAACCACTGGACACATGCCGAGCAAGCCTTCAAGGAACTGGGAATCCTGACCCTCATAGGACTCTACATTCAGGAAACAATCCTATAACGCAATCAAGACAGGCCAAACAAGAACAGGAGACAGACACCCCTATCACACCAGACACGGAAGAAACTTCCTACTTGACCAGCACCACCTGAGCCTGACTGAGAAAAAACCATCCTACAGAGGAGCTTTATTCTTCAACACACTGCCCGACAGCTTAAGAAGGCTTCCAGAAAAGGAACTCATCCCCCCACTAAAAACCTGGTTTCTGCAACGTCCCATTCTACACTATACAAGAATTTCTGCAGTGGAGGACTGGAACCCATAGCTAACAAACATACACTCCTACATAATTGTAACATAACCACGTGACCTTTACTCTGTTCTCTAGGAATATGAATAATAAAAAATTTCTGATTTCTGATTTCATAAAACTTGTTTATCAAATACTATTTGTTTATAATCACAAATGCTGTGATCATTTGAAATCTTTAATATTAATATGAATATGTACCATCTATTCCAAAAGTTCTCCATCTATCTCCTTGTTCCTGTATCAAAAATAAAATGGTTGCCACACAATGGGGGTTCTGTTTGTTACCTTCTATACTGGGTGATTGTTGAGGGCCATTGATTATCTCCTTGTTCTTGTATGGAAATTACAAAATGGTGCCACAATGGGGTGCCTGTTTGCACCTTCACTGCTGGTCTATACTGAGTGAGATTGTTCAACAGTACACTCAGCCATTGATTATCACCTTGTTCTTGTATGATAACGAAAATTTCACTGCTGGTCTATACTGTGTGAGATTGTTCAACAGTACACTCAGCCATTGATTATATCACCTTGTTCTTGTATGATAACAAAAATTTCACTGCTGGTCTATACTGTGTGAGATTGTTCAACAGTACACTCAGCCATTGATTATATCACCTTGTTCTTGTATAACGAAAATTTCACTGCTGGTCTATACTGTGCGAGATTGTTCAACAGTACACTCAGCCATTGATTATATCACCTTGTTCTTGTATAACGAAAATTTCACTGCTGGTCTATGCTGTGTGAGATTGCTCAACAGAACACTCAGCCATTGATTATCTCATTGTTCTTGTATGTTTGTTAAATGCAGAGCAAATATTCTAGAATATTTTAAGGGGTACATTTTGGATGCAGAATAAAATCAATTATATTTTAAAAATTCGTAAAAAGAAGAAGACTGATTCCAAAATAAGTAAGGGCTTTCATACCTACCCAAACTATGACTGCTCGCCATCAGTATTTCAAACTTAAATTATCTTGAGAATCCTGCATTACAAAGTTTTACAAGAGACCAATTTTTAAAACCTTCTCTTGTGTGAATTTAAAAAATGCTGCCTCTTCAGCATCTAAGCATTTTCATTTTCAAATCAAACAGTTCTCCATAATACCCTCCTCTAAATTTAAACTTGTTATTAACATGTTATAGTTTAATAAAATTAACTTATAAACCAAACACCTCTAGAGCTTAGTTATTAGGATATTAATTTAGAGCAATGACAAAAATACTATTAATACCCAATTTAAGAGCGCTTTTATTCCCAACAGCTGCATTTTTTAAACCATTTTGGGCCTCTAGCATATATATGCTCAGAAAACACAGTATTATCAGGAGACATGAAAAGTGTTTCTTGTCTGGTTCCTCAGGCTTCCTCCTCCACACCAGTGTAATAGTGCCTGCCGATGGCTGAGAGGTCCAAGCGTCGGACGTTGGATCTGAGATAGAGCAGGATTAAATTCTGTCTGTAACCTTAGCATTTTTATCAGTATCACTGGCCATGTGCTGTATCGAATCTCCCCTCATTCTATTTTATAAGATCCCACACAGAACAGTGCCCATGATGCTAAATAAAACTTTAAAAAAATATAGGGTCTCTTCAATAAAGAAATGTGTGTTGAAGTGTAAAAAATTGTTGTAATGTCACTGTCACTGCATCCAAGGGTGCTTTTGTGGTCTTTGCTGAGTAAGACAAATTCAGACAAACCTTACAAAATGTGGGTGGTCGACGAATCCAGACCTATTGTGACCTGTATTCTGTAGTTCAGTTTTGATACTTAGTGTTGTGTTTAATTTTTATTAAGTGCATGTTTTAGAGTTAGTGAAAATCACACACAATATGGTGGTTGTGATTCCTAACTTACACGTGTCACAACGCTCTGGTATGATTTGTTTATCTTAACCTAGTTTGTAATTATGTCTTAGGTCAGTTATTACCTGAAGAAGAGATCAGACAGCAGGATCTCGAAAAACAGTGTTACTGATTTTTTGCATCACTGAACGATGCCAAATGTCCTGAAAAATCCTGTTTTCTTTTACCATTTAAATATGTAATCACAATTTAAAATCTACTACTTAGTTGAGATTCCATATTGGCTTTGGCTAAAAGAAAACTACTCATTTTGAGATATAAAATATGTCCCTACAAAATCAGTATGCGGCAGCAATACTCTTCCCATCCACACTGTCTGTCTTACTCTCAATTTTTGCCTTTTCCATCGTGTCATGATGGCATTTTGGTTCTTAAACTGTTATTGACTTGCAAAGATGTTTTTTGTTAAACAATGGCCTTGAAGTTAATTTGTAACAATTGTTATAATTTTAAATTTGAATTTGTAACTGTAATTAGATAATTTTCCATAAATTGTTTGGTAAAAATGCTTAACTTCAAAACTATTACAATGTTGTCAAATCCTTGTTCAATATTTTCATTGTGAAAACTAAAATAATGGAAAGTCCTCACTAACATATATGCCATTATTTCAAGGACATGCAACACAAAAAGCATGTTTAATGAGAAAGAAACATTGTATTACAAACTATGACATCTACATTGTAACAAAACAATAAAATTACATGATATCACTTTAATGAGAAAGGAATATAGTATTGGCAAGAATGTACATAGAGGTAATAAGACTAATAATAAAACGACAAAACATTGTTTTAAAGAAAAAAAGGAACATTGTATTACAAAGATTGCACATAGACGTAATTATGACTTCATACTCTAACAGAATAATAAAATGACAGGACATCACTTTAATGAGAAAGGAACATTGTATTACATATGTAATATATATATTGCACATAGAGAAAAAATATGAAACAAAATAATATAGTCAGGTTACAAAAAGGTGAAAAGGTAATATCATAAAAAGTAACATAACATGAGTGCTTCTACACTTCAATAAGCACTATTTTAAAATCAATGGTCCTCAATTACAAGTAGTAATAATTTATAGGTATTCTTCTTTTGTAACCTGGAAATAAAAGACCAAATTAATCAATATACAAATTGTATTTCATAAAATGAGAAGCCTAGGGTACATTACATGTTACTTTCCACAGATAACTAGCATGCATGGTACTGTCAGTTATCCATGAGCATATTGTACTGAGCACTCCCAATAAAGGATCAAAAGTGGACTGTTTAATTCAATACCTTCTACACTCACACGCTCACGACGCTAACTAACTACACACATTCAGTAAATTAAATATCCCATTAAAGCTTTTAAAAAGCTATTAGATTATCACTGTACACATTGAGCCTATAAATATTACACAAATTAGACATACAGTTTATATTTTAATAGCACAAGTCACATTTTGTTATGTATCAATGCTCAAGGCATACAAACATGTGTTCTCATCTAAACTCAAAAAAGAAGTTTGACCATTTATAGTAAAATAAACAAAGCAATATAAATCTGTACTTTTATATGTTTGGAATTGTAGTAGTCATTTTGAACTAAGTATTGTGTGGTAATATTTTAGTTTAGATTTGTTGCATTTCAATCACATCTTTCTTTAATCTATGTAAATTTTAATAATGGGTCTTATGTTGAGTTTTGTTTCAAAATATTGGATGTTTTACAAATGAATAATAGTTTTTACGTTTTGTAGTATTCATTATATAAAACTTAGAGTTATAGTTGATAAATTAAATTAAAGAGCAACTCAAACAGTACATACTGTACCTACAAACTCACAAGTGTTTCAATGTGAGCTCCATTCGTCCACACGGCACACATCAAGTTGATAGCCCAGTTCTTCCCTAACTTTGATCAATGTGTCTAGAGTGATTAATGCAACAACTGCTTTCATTTCTGTTCCTAAGTTAGGTAGGTCAGCTGGTAGTGTAGACACATACACACAATCCTTTATGAACCTCCAAAGGTAGAAATAACAATACGTCAGGTCAGGTAAAAGTGGAGGCCATGTGAAACAAGCTCTGTTATTAGACCCCTTGCAGCTAATTGAATGGTCAGTATAGTGAAATTCAACCAAATGGTGTAATTGTGATTTATGATAGTAAGCAGTGCACCCATCTTGCTACCGAAGATTCCTGTGGTTCGATCTTCTTCCAATTGAGGAAAGTCAGTCCAATATTTATTTAAGAAAGTATCAATACAGTCCCTTCAACAAAAAAAGACTTCCTATACTTTCCGCCTAGATATCTGGCACACAAAACATTCAGTTTAGGGGATCTTGCTGCACTTAATGCCACCCTCAGTTCTAAGCACTAACACCCCAATACACACATTGTGGTGTTCCACATAGAGTGAGAGTGAAATTTTGATTCTGATTTTGACGTTGCTAAGTTACTACAGATTCCGTTTTTGCAAACTGCAGAGCACATAAAATGAGCCCACCCATTTTTTATTACAAGCGCTTTCTAACGAATGGCAGAGGAAACATTGCATCTGCATGAACACAGGTGACAACAAAAGCTTTTTGAGTTGATTCTTTGATTTTGTGTGTGAATTATAATTTTAAATTATATGTAAAACAAACGTTAAAACTCCTATATTAAATTATAAACATACCTGTATAGTAACATTAACATAATTTAAATAATATTTTTCCAATAACCAAATGTAGCAGATTTTTTAATGAAACTTGTGTATATAGTTTGAGATCTTACCTCATTATTAACAGTTCTTAAATAGTCTATGAATTTTTAAAACATGTTTTTCTTTTTCCCCTCCATTGTCATATTGAGATGAAACTGTATGAACACTCTTTAAAACCTAGAAGCTGCGAATTCTCCATCTCCAATTCTGGTATAAATTTTTTAATGCTTTGGATTCATCAACGATTTTGAATGGAGAAGGCTCGCTCATTGGTGGCTGAATAAAAATAAAGAAAACTCATTTTAAATACTATTCCAATGGAGTAAGCATATGGAACAAGGGCACATCAGCCATATAATAACTTTTTTTTATCAATTACTTCTAGATCATTCAAATTCATACAACTCCTTAGTTTGCAATTATAAAATTCTATAAAAATAAATTATCTGTATCATTTTTATTATTAGAACACCATTTTCAGCGACAATCCATTATGTTTCCATATGCCTATATGTATTTAAAGTAAACAAATCATAATTTATTTGTTTTTCAGAGAAGTTTCCTCCTCAAGTTTCAGAAAGTGTCTTTCTGGAGTGCTTTGTAGAAAGTTAGGTCTTGATAAGGCTAAGCCAAATCCATAGAGGAACATGTATCATTGACATGATGTTTGCCTATTGAGAAATAAGCTTTGTGCAAAATTTCAAGTTTATAATTAAATTAGTTTTGAGACATTGTGCAGACAGATAGACAGAAGGGAATTTCTTCAAAACAGTATTCAACTAATCCATCTTTATTGAACAGGTTTCCAATATGACATTGTAATAATTTGTTTACTTAACTAGTAAACCTTAAAAATACTGAATCCATAAAGAGTGGAAGTGAAAAAAAACAAAACCAACTGGTTTTTATAGATTGTTCACCCTTAGGACAATGCCGGTGCGCCCATGTCATTCTGTTTGTTAAGTTAAAAAATTTGTTAATTTAGAACAATCTCTAATGCTTAGAAAGGTTAAGCATTACAAACACTAAGATTCAAAAACCTTAAATTTAATGTTTTAGAATTGAAATACAGATAATAAAACTATAGAGATATTTAATTATAAAGTTTTGGTTTGTAAGATTTATGCAACATCAACTTATTATTGATTAAAAGAAGAAAACTTTTTAAGTAATATTGTTTATTTAACCGTTAGTCACAGAGCAAAAAGGAAGGACAAATGCCAACATCAGACAAAATAAGGGCCCATAGCTTCTGATAAAGCAAATCCCAATATGGCGTACGAGAAACATTTGGTCTTTGAGTGTTGGGTTAACGGGAGTAAGCGATAACCAAAGAACCAAACACAAGACCAATGCCGATACCTGAAAATACAAAATGAAATAATAAACAAGCAGACTTAATAACTAGATGTTAAATATTAGAACTACATACATTTAAACAAAAAAGGGCAGTTTAGTGTGGAGGTGGCCCACTAAGATTTGAATAACACTTGATGGTATGTGCTTATGCGTGTTATAAATGCAATATACGATTAGTAAAGTTTACACATTATACATTTAGTTTGGTGTTAAAAAATTATTTAAATCTGCAATTTATGTATTATTTAACCTGTAGATATTGTGAAATTTGTGTGTGTGTTGTGTGTGTCCTTCAAGCTCAGTTGGAAGAAGTAGGTACATTTTTGACAATTGAAATATTTATTCTCATGAGATTTATATGTACTGAATATCTCAAAATCAATTTGAGATACATCAAAATGTTTATAAAAAAAGTTTAGGAAATGTTACAAGCATTCCAGAACAGTTTTAGTTTTTCCTACTAGCTTTGTGTGCCATAATCGAAAGAGATGATGTACTAAGCTGGCCACACAAATCATATCATTAGCAATTTTACAAGTTAAAACTAAAAATTAAATCAGTACTGTACTTCATACAAATATTTTTGTCAGAATCAAATCCGGATTACTGAGCGATCCACATTTTTGTCATAATTATTTTAGACATACTGACTTCATTCTGTGATGAAATATTAGCAACTCGATTTCCTTTTGTTAGCAAAAAGCAATCACACACTGAGACTGAAGCCTGGTGGGACTTATCAATCAGAAAAGCTATTTACCGTTACAATTCTGTAGTAGCTACCAACTATTGGAGAGAACAGTTGTATTTGAGGGGCAGAACAAGCAGTGTACAATGTGCTCTCTCTCTGCACTCTTTTCATACTTAGAAGCATTATTATACATAGGAAAAAGTCCTAGTGATTCCCAATACAGAACAAATATTGAATTGTAACTTGGCTACAGACAAATCTCAATTACCATATCTCTTAACATCCTAATTTATGTATTAAATTATGGTTATCTTTAAATCAGGAGTTATGTTTTTTAACCTCGTTCTTTCAAAAAACTTGCAGTACCTGATTATAGGAGGTATATAGTTTACAAAGACAGCCAAACAAGAAAAATTTGATTGCCAGTTCCAAGGTTAACAATATACTATATTGTGACTTTTTTACAAATGTCATATAGTTCTTCAAACTCCAAGCGCTAACTGTCTCTATCGGGACAGTTTAGAGGTATACCGTTCCCTTTTAACACTATTACTTTTGCGATCGAGAGACAGTTAAAAACATTTGGTTTCACTAACTCCACTATTAACAACTCTTTTCAATATCAACAAAAATTTCATATAATATTAAAAAGAAATAAATTCTGTGTGGAAATATGACATAATATATTTTATTGATAGCTGTAACCACTAAGTCCTATTGTAAATTATGTCAGTTGAACGTCTGTCATCAGTCTCTTATATAATGACAATACACAAGGGGATGTCGATAACGATTGAACACGTAATGCACGTCACTCCGTATTTTCACTTTCGTTCACCGGGATTCATCTAATTGTTTTTAGTGAGTGTCCACCGGTACTTGCGGAATTTAATCCGTGGTCCTTTAAATATATAGGCAAGGTGTGTGGCAATAAAATACGTTTTTAGGACATCATATTTCATGCAATCAGTCGCCGCCGCAGTTGAGGTGCTGGTCTAAAGTTCAGCTTGTCTCATTATCTGGTGGTGCTGATAAGAAGCTTGTGCTCTCTTTATCTTCATCGTCTGGCTCGGCTGGCTCCAAAACAAGAACAATGGCTCCCACTGGAACTGACAAGGCCACCAAGGATTATGCGGCTGTCATCGCCGACCCTTGTAAGGAAAACAGCTTATCTTCGGGTGAAGTTTATTGGCCATCTTTTTCGGCCCGCATCACCCCCACGAGCTCAAGGGTATTGTAGAAGAGGCTTTTGCAGGCCACGCTGTCATCAGTCAATGATGAGGTGGGAAGGCTGCAGGGTGTGCTAGTGATGATATGGAGTAGTACGAAAGACACCAGAAACCTTCGCATCATTGGGGTGGAGGAGAAGACAGAGAAATATATCAACTGCATTGATTATCTCTGCCAGGATACAATCAAGTGTGAACCTGTCTGCATCTTCAATTTCCAGGTCGCACTGGGTCGGTGGTCAGCCCAAGCCCAGTCCCGACGGTAGGAAGATATACCGACGCCATTATAGTTTTTGCCTTGTCAGCTAAAAGGACTGGTGAACGATTTATAACAACGAAACAAAATTGAAAGGTTATATACCTTGTATACTGTATATACAATAATGAGATTGAGTGGTTAGAGAGTGGTAGGGCTTGATAGCCCTAACTCCGGCTCTTCAATAAAGGCATTTTCATTTCACTCATTTATTACTTCTAGACTTTGAAGAAGCAATGGTCAAGTTGTTATGTATGTTCGTAATCACAAATAAATAGGTTAATATTTTGTGAGTAATGGATTTTTATTTTTATTTATTAGTATGTGATCTACACAAGCACCAAATAATTTTTTTTTTTCAAATTTTTACAAAGATTTTACACATATTGTAAATAAAGGCAAGTGATGTATTTATTTTTATATTATTCTCCTTAATTAATTTCCTGACAAAAATTATGTAAGGCTCTAGTTTAAAAATAAATAGTATAGAAAAAACAAATCTGGTAATATCAATGAGGTGGCGAAATGACTCAGCACTGGGAAAAATGTAATCAGAACTTGGAGGGTTAACAAATTTAAAGGGGATTAAATAAAAACAAGTCCAAATGATGAATATTACCTGAACCTGCGACTCCAACAGTAGCCGCACCAGCTCCAATGAACTTTGCGGCAGAGTCAATGTCCCTGGACAGAGCTGAAGTTTGGAACTGTCGTACAGCAGGTAACTGAAAATAAGTCGCTTTTAAATAAGTATAATGTAGTATAACAGATCTCCTCTACCATTTAATGTAACTGAAAATAAGTCGCTTTTAAATAAGTATAATGTAGTATACAGATCTCCTCTACCATTTAATATCATTTTTACTTTGGAGTATTGTATTGGTAGAACAAAAAAATGTCATTCAATATCTCAATACCGCACTGGCAATATTATACAAGGCACTAAGAGTGTTCTTGAATTGAGTAGACAAGTTAAATACTAATAGACTCCTTGCTAATAACTTTATATTCATCATTCTAAATTTTGTAGCACATTAGTTGTTATTAAATATGGTGTGGCATAAGATTTTAAGATTATGGCAGTATAAAAATAAAAATATAAACAAAAAAGGGTTATAAAGTATAATTTTTGACCCTCTGATGATGTGAATCTTTTACATAAACATTTTTCCTCAAAAGGATTTTACAGGATATTATTTTGAAATTTTTGTCTTAAATTATCTTAAAAAATCATACCAATTTCACATGAAAGTTCTAAGAAGAGTGGAGTAGGCTGCAATTTTTTTTCTTTATAATTTCTGTTATAATTTCTTTACAAAGGACAGATATGTAAATATAGAATTGCCAGAAGAGTCCATTTCAGATCCAATATATATATATATATATATATATATATATATATATACACCAAAATTTAAAATGTTGGGAAATGTAAAATGTTCATCACTCGATTAGGTTACAAATTTTAAACCGAGTAACTATTCCTTTTCCTAAATTAGAAAGTTTACAAGCGTTTTTTATATCATTCATAGCTCCGAAGCTCTATAACAAATTACCTTTCGATGTTTTCCACGTCGAAAACATTGGATTGGGTACACATTCATACGAAGTTTGAAATGCTGGCTTTTTACAATTGTTGATGTAGAGCGACTCATAAATTAGATATTTTGTTGAAGACTTGTTTTATTGTATGAGTGTGTATGGGTTACATCTTTATCTATTGTGTCTAAGTATCTTTGTAGTGTGTTTTGTATGTGTGTTATAATGTTTCAGTAATGTATGTGTGTTTGTAAATTTATGTTTATGTTGTGTGTGTATTTTGTATGTATGTGTGAATGGTGTATAAATGTAATATGTTATCTGTATGAGTAGATATAAACATGCCGATTCTGGCGCACTTTTTGGGACACAGTCAGAAAAATCAACGTAAAATACTGTTTAAAGGACAATAAACGAATCCTGTAACTCACGAATGGAAAATAACCGAAATCTATAGCTGTTTGCTTCTACTTTCTTAAGCTCTAAAAATCTTCGAAATCTTTACTCTACAAAGTTAATTGTAACCATAGTCTTCTACTTTCTTAAGCTCTAAAATCTGCTACAAATCTTCGAAATCTTTACTCTACAAAGTTAATTGTAACACAGTCTTTATCTTTAATAGTCTTCTTTCCAGTAACAACCAAGTGTAATTTTTCATTATTTTTGTTCAAATTCTTTAATCTTTTTTTCATCCAAAACAGTCAAAAATCTGTTTGGCAAGTGTACTTTACAATCTTCCAACTCGGCAATTATTGTAAACCCGAATTTATCTTTTATTTTCCTCTCCAAATTCAAAATTTTGTATTTCTTATTTTCTTCTAATTCTATTAATCTCTTGTATTCTTTGAACTTTTAAATCACCAAACCTTATTCAACCTCTTGTAACAGCGCCATTTACATAGAAAAAAATTAATACTTCTACACTTTTAAGGTGAAAAAATCAAAACTATACTTTCCAAAATACACAAAAAACCGGGGTTTTTTGACCCTAAAAAACACGGTTTTTTTTTTAGGTCAAAACCACAGCTCTTAAGGTGCATATATTACTAGAGTTTTTTTTGAAAAATCCTGAAATCTACTGAATTTCTCTAATTATTGCGAATTTTTAGCTTTAAAGTTGATAATGTGAACGATATTTCTCTCGAAAAAATCACTACAAAATTGAAATTTTAAAAAATCTCTAAATAAAATTTTTTTCTATATAAATAGAAGAATCAAAGGCTGTTTAAACCATAAATTGTGCTGATTTGTATCAAATTTTAGTAAAAATCTGTACTTTTCAAAGTGTTAGTTAAAACAAATTTTTCTTCTTTTAAATAGAAGAAATCAAAGGCTGTTCAAACCATAAATTGTGTGCTGATTTTTATATCAAATTTTGATAAAAATCCTTAGAAATCATACTGAATTATTGCTATTTTTCAGCTTAATAAAAAGATATTTTACTAAAAAGTAAAACTTGGCAGATTCAAATTTTCCCTATTTAAATGGAGAGGAAAAAGATATCCTGCCCGTTACTGCAAAAAAGATGTTTTCGAACATCATTTTACCCGACATATATAAGTCGAAAAATCATATTGAAGAACAAAGAAATTTATAATAAAGAACTAAATTATTTGAGGACTTGGGCTAAAGAGAATCAAATCGATGGTCACGAGAAGATGTACAATATAGAAAAATTGCGTGAACTAAAGAAAAATTTTAAGGAAAGTAAAAAAAGATCTCAATCTATTTAAAGATGAAAAAATTCAATCAATCGCTGAGAAATTGTCCATTGAAACAAACGATAAAACTAAGTCTGAAATGATCGAAGAAATTGACAAAACTCTTAACGAAAACCCTGAAAATATCATAGATGTAGAGGTTTTATCCTCAATTCACGGTCTTTTTCAAGCAATACATTTTAACAAATTTAAAACGATAAATTCCATGTCCAATTTACAAATATCTATCAATTATGCGCCCAGAAATTAAAAGTTTAATAGAAAAAATTTCAAGACACTGTGAAAAATAGTAAAGGATATCTCTCTTTGGAATGCGAATACGAACGAACTTTAGTGAACGGTGAAACACAAACGTGTCCAATGTACTTTACTATAAAAAGCAGACGAAATCATCTTCGACGTAAACGACTTTATTACTAAGCAATTTAATAAATTAAACACATCGTGAACAAACAAATCATCCAAATAAGGGTTCTGGATGGACATTTAAAAGGTTGTAAACAACTAGTTTTGAGCATTAATAAACACGAAATGATGAACGCAGGATCATATATCGATTTGCCAAAGAAAATCAAAGAATAAAAAAGCTTGTATAAATATCAAAAATAAAGATGATTATTGCTTTATTTACTCAATTAGATGTGCAATTGAAAAACCCGAAAGAGACTGCGAAAGATCAAAACAATATGAAAAATTTGTAAAATTGACGAGATATTTTCAGGTTTCAGAGTATCCAATGTTCCTTAAAAGATATACAATTATTTGAGAAAACGAAGTTTACAATTCCAAGTACAAATATCCAAAAATGTCTATCAATGTCTACAGTTTTTGATGAAAGTATTAAGGTTGTTCCGTTACAAAATTTCTGAAAAAATATGATGCAGAGTTTAAACATTGATTTATTGTAATTTTAAAACAAGAAGACAAATCTCATTTTGTTTTGATAACCGATTTAAAGTAGGTTAGTGAGTTCTCAAACATCCAAACATGGACATAAAAATTTTCTATGTAGAAGATGTTTAAGATTTTCATTTCTACAAATCTGGAGATTTTAACAACCATTTAGAAATTTTGTAAAAATCACGAAGTTTTGTAAGCCAATTATATGCCGTTTCCAGGTCAAACAACAACATTTACTAATTATCTAAAAGAAATTTTCTCATCCTTACGTTATTTATATGGATTTTGAGAGCATATTAGAAAAAATTCCGACATGCAAGAACAATCCACAAAGATCCGATTACAACCAAGATTCAGAAGCACATTCCTTATGGTTTTAACTTTATATTTAGTGTCAAATGTGACCAATCGCATGTATAAACCTATATGTTATAGAGCAAAAAATGAAGAAGATTTGCCAAATGTTTCCTCGCAAAATTGTTTTGAAGAGCTCAATAAAATATCAAAATACATAGCTAAAAAAGTATAATTCTAAGAACAAAAAACCTATGAAATTGACCGATAGAAGAAGAATTAGCGTACCAAAATTTCCAGTCCTTTGTCATATTTGTGAATGTGAGGGTTTTGAATAATCAAACAAGAAAAAAAGTACGAGATCATTGTCATTTAAAAACCGGCAAATTTCGAGGTGCTGCTCATTTATCTTGTAACTTGAATCTCAAATTTCCTCAAAATATTCCAGTTTTCTGTCACAATATGTCAAATTATGATACTCATCTTGTACATAAAAGAGGTTGGCAAAAACAGTATGGTAATGTTGATTTGATCGCAAACACCGATGAAAAATACATAAATTATTCAGTAAATTCAGGATATGGGTATGAGTTTGGAAGATGATAAACCAAGAAAGTTCATCAAGTTTTCTTTCGTAGATACGTTCAGATTTATGGCATCGTCTATAGAAAAGTTAGCTAAAAACCTCAAAAAAGATGATTTCAAACATACAAATCATTTTATACAAGATGGTCCTGAACGCAATTCTAGATAGACCAACCAAATGACGAAGAAGAAATCTTTAAAATTCCTATCTGGAAAAGGCATATTTCCTTACGAATTTATCGACAGTATTGAAAAACTTGATTACACAGAAGATATTTGAGAATTCAAGATTTCTATTCACTTTTGACAGACGAGAGCAATATCTGAGAAAGATTTTCAACACTACTTAAATGTATGGAACAAATTAAAAGTAAAAAAAATCTAGGAATTACTTACTCCGATCTCTATAACATTCAAGATGTTCTAATTGCTCGCTGTATATCTTTGAAAATTTTAGGAATATTTGTTTGAATTGCTATAAACTTGATCCAGCACACTATCTAACAGCTCCCAGTCTTGCATGGGATGCTATGTTAAAATTAACGAAGATAGAATTACAATTAATTAGTGATTATAATATGTATTTGATGATCGAAAAAGGTATTCGCGAGGCATTTCTCAGTGTATTAAGCGATATGTTAAAGCAAATAACAAATATTTAAAAGGATTTTGATAAGACAAAGCCCGAAAACTATTTGTTGTACGTCGATGCAAACAACCTTATATGGGTATGTGACTTAATGCAAAAAATTTACCTCATATAACGAAAATCAAGTGGATGGAATCCTAAAACGTATACAACAGCAGAATGGAAAGCGCAAACAATTTTGGAACTTCACTGGCGACGAAGATTAATGGATATATTTTAGAAGTTTGATCTTGAATATCCAACAAATTTGCATGAACATCACAAAGATTTACCTCTTTGCTCCAGAACATTATAACAACAAACTTTGCACAACTCTTTTAAACAAAACAGTAATATGTTGTTCATGTCTAGAAATTTGAAATTCTATCTAGAACAAAGGTATGATTTTAAAACATGTGAATAGGGTTATTGCGTTTGATCAGAAACCTTTCATGAAAGAATATATCGATTTTAATACTAGTATGAGAACCAAGACTATAAGTGACTTTGAGAAGGACTTTTATAAGCTTATGAACAACTCGGTTTTTGGAAAATCGATGGAAAATGTAAGAAATAGATGTGATATTAAACTAGGAAACGAAGAATTTTCAATGAAACAAGCTAAGAAAACGAATTTCAAATGTTTCAATATCTTTGACGACAACTGTATAGCGAGTCCACATGTACAAACAAAAGGTTAAATTTAAACAAACCGATTTACATAGGATTTTCAGTTCCTCGACCTCTCTCAAAATTGCTAATGTACGAGTTTTATTACAACAAAATTAAAGAAGTTTGATCCAGATTTGAATCTGTGTTACATGGATACAGACAGTTATTTCCTAGAATTGAAACGAGATCCCTTTAAAATTATTAAAGAAAATATAGATGATTTCGATACGAGCGACTATCCAAAAGATCACGAATGTTTCACTACTAAAAATAAGAAGGTAATAGGGAAATTCAAAGACGAATTGAACGGCGAGATATTAGAAGAATTTTGTGGATTGAAGATCAAAGATGTACTCGTACAAATATCTAGACAAAAATCCAGTAAGATGTAAAGGAATGTAAGAGAAGCGTTGTAAATAAAACAATAAATATCGAAAACTTGAAGAGATGTTTGTTCGAAGATAAAGAAGAATTTAGGGAATGACAGTAATCAAAAGCTATAAACATGATTTGTATACCATCACCATAAACAAGCTGGCACTGAACGCTAAAGATGATAAGAGAAATGTCCCTAGAAAATAAGATCGATACAGTACCGTATGGCTATAAAAATGAAGCAAAATCTGATATATTAGACGAATTAAATAAACTTGGAAACTTTGATATGTAAATGGAAGATGATTTAATTCACTGTCACAAGTGTAAAAAGAAAACGAAAAATATAGATTCAAAAATCGTTCAAACTCAAAACGGTTTGTATAGAATTGCAGCAAAATGTTCAAAATGTAAGACAAACAAGAGTAAGTTTATAAAGAATCCAAATCCAAAACCTGTTAAGCAAGAATTGAAGACTAAAGATGAGATAGAGATTGAAGCTCCGAGAAATTCATGCACCAGTACGAAAGAAGTTTAAAAAGAGAAAAATTATAACATTAGGAATTGAACGATTTATGGGCAGCAGATTTAGTTATAATGTCTAACTATTCAGATCAAAATGATGGATTTAAGTATATGTTAAATGTTATTGATACTTTCTCAAAATATGCTTGGTCAAGAGCTAATCAAAAGAAAAAACGGCAAGGATATTTCAAAAGCTTTTCGAAGATATAGTAAAAGATGCCATAAGGATCAATCACAAACCTCCAAACCTACTTCATACAGATAAGGGTTTAGAGTTTAAAAATAAAGAATTTAACGATGTTTTGAGAAAATACAACATTAAGATTTATCATACTGAAAACGAAGAGAAATCAAGTATTGTAGAGAGATATAACAGAACTCAAAATGAGAGAATGAAAGTAATTTTTGAGATTAATAAAAACTTTAAATGGATCGATATTCTTCAAGAAATCGTAAAGAAATATAACGATACAGTTCACAGCACAATCAAAATGAAAACCGAAAGACGTAGATAAGGATGCAGAAAAGGGAGTTATTAGAGACCGTTTTCAAGTATGTTTCCACCAGAAATTCACACGAAAACTAAATTTAAAATCAATGATCATGGTAAGAATTGTTAGTAAAAAAACAACATTTTCGAACAAATATAAGAACAATTGGTCAAGAGAAATCTTTGTGATTTATCAAATTAATAACACAGATCCTGTAACTTATAGTATAAAAGATTTAAACAACGAAGAAATAACTGGAAGTTTTTTACGAATATGAATTGAGAAAGTCAAAGCTATAATTTTTTCTATATTAATGGAGGCTCAAAAGAAATGTATAAAGTGTCAAGAATTTAAAGATTTGTCGAAGTTTTCTCAAGATAAAAGAAGCAAAGGTGGATTATACTATTATTGTAAGGATTGTCATAGTAAATATGAGAGAGAATTATACGAAAAAATAGAAAAATTAACTTTAGAAGAGAAAGAATGTTGCGTTTGTAAAGAAATTAAGGATATTTCCAAATTTTACGATTGGCATTATAGTAAAGATAAAAAAACAAGCTTTTTGTAAAGATTGTGCTAAAAGAATTAAACGAGAAAGTCAAAAGAAACCGACTCTTTGCGAGTGTGGACGAATCATTCAATGGTTACCTATGTTTATGCTAAACATTTACAAACCAAATATCATAATCGAGAGTTTAAACATTTTCATTGTGCAATTTAGATATTCTATAAATCATCGAGATTCTGCCATATTTTGTAGTAAAATGATTTCCGTTGTATAAAATATTCAAAGATTCTTTCATTTGGTTGTAGAGATTTATACTATTTGGATCGTCATCAGTGAACAAAATCTCTAATTTCAGGATAATTTATTTTTAGATGTTTTAATCGGTTTGGTATTTCTCGTTTCTGAGCTCTGATAACATAATAAGGCCATTCCCACATGTGATTCTTCTTAATTAACACAAAAACATGGTGTTTTTTTCTTATCAAAATCTTTACAAACAAGGTCTGGTTTCATCAAGTCAATTTTTACACTTTGTTTTGCGATTATTTCCGTTTTGATTTCATCTTTAATTTGCAAGTGTTTTACTTCATTCTCTAAGATATTTAATCTTGTTTTTCAAGTTTGTACTCACCAAGTTTTCTAATAGAGGGCAAAACTTCTTTTGTAAACCCAAGTTTTGAAGATTTTTGCCTCTTTTTTATGTGATCTCAAAATTAAAGAATAAAGTCCTGAATTCATTGATGAAAATAGTTATTTTTTTGAAAGTTAGAAGGTAGGGCAATCGAATGACCCACCTTATTTATTTCAGAATAAGATAATTTATCATCATTATCAACATGCTCTCTAACTGCTTGTTTCGTATTTTCATATTCTAGAATTTTCTGCAAACAACATCTTTAGCTTTAAACCAAAATTTGTTATTTTTTATCCACAAAATCGTAAAAATAATGTTTGTTTTCAAATCTAAGTTGATTATTGAGCAGGTCTACAACTGATTCCATTTAGATAGAAAAGAAATTTAACTAGTAATTTTTATTTCGAGAATAAAGGCCAGATTCATTGATAAAAACAGTGTCAGGATGAAGATTGTTAAGGGGCCATTCGAATAGCCCCTTGTTTTTTAAGTAAAAATATTGAATTTTGTCATCATCATCAACTCATTTTTTATTCCTTTTTCAATCTTAAATATATTGTTGTTTTACTCTCATTATTTAATAAATTTCCCTCAGAGTCTTGTATAGTTAGAACGATTTTTTGAATTCTTTAAATATTTTTTCTAATTGGAATATAGTCTATTTCATTCGGTTTTTTCACTAATTTTTTGATCCATAAGCAACATTTGGAAAAAAAAGTGTACAAAATTTCTGATTCTTTTGTGTAAATGTTTCGGTATGGTTTTCAAAACTAGGTTCAACGAGATTGCAGTGCACTTCAATTACATCAAACGGTCTAAATTTTGGCGTTTTATTTCCTAAATATACCTGATTTGGCTCAATAGTTTCTTGAACAAACCCTAACAAATCTACAATAATTGCTGAAAACATTATTCTTACTGGTGATTTTATTCGAATTTTATTAGAGAGATAATTTTTTTTTTGCATTTCAAACTTGTTTTCGTCAAAGTTTAAAGATTTATCTGATTGTTTTGAATGTTTTCAGATAATTTTTAAGGGAATTTTTAATTTGATCGAAAGTATAATATCCTTTGTTTAAACCATAATATTTTGTTATGTTTCTTCTCACTAAATCCTATACAATAAGGAGAACTTTCACTAATATTTATTACAAAATTGTCAGAATAAAAAACCGCTTAAACCGATAAAATAATTTGATTCTTCCTCTAAGTGTAATAGGATGTTCCAAGTTTAAAACTAATTTAGAGCTTTCTGAAGTCAACTTGAACAGCTTCATTTTCGCAAGCGTTGCTTCAAGATAGAAAATCTTCTATTTAAATGGAGAAATTTTTTAAAGCAAAAAGATCAGATAAAACTTCAAACCGTTTGAAGAAAATAAGAAAGATCAACCAATCAGATTGTTAATTGTTGGTTCAAGTGGATGTGGAAAAAACAACTTTATTATTGAATTTTATCTACAATAGGTTGATTCCTTATTCCAATTTGTATGTTTTTAGTAAATCTTTAGAACAAGACGCCTATAAAAAATTACAAGAAAGATTTGAAAATATTGAGAAAAACTTAAACAAAAAAATATCACATTTTTATAATGCTTCTGAGGACATAGTTCCGTTAAGCGAATGTAAACCCAATTCGTTAATCGTTTTTGATGATTGTATTTTAGAAAATCAAGACGTTATTAAGGAATATTTCGTAATGTCTCGTCACAAAAACATACCTTGTATCTATCTTTCCCAATGCTTTTCAAAGGTTGATAAACAAGTTATAAGAAATAACCTGAATATGTTGTGTATTTTTAAGCAAGATGATCACTATTCGAGAAAGATTTATAACAATTATGTGGGATCTGATATGAGTTTTAACCACTTTATTGAGTTATGTGATAAAATTTGGAAAGAAGACTACGGATTTTTTAACTATTAATCTAACTTTGAAGCCTAAAAAATGGTAAATATCTGAATAAATTTTCTAATATAAATGCTGCTCAGTGGTCTGACAAGTCTACTTGATAAAATTATTTGTTACAATTATTTTTACATTATCTTTACTTTTTATTTACATTATGAAAATAACAGAAAAACGGTAAATCTGTTCACGTTTTTCACGTTTCGTGTTCACGTTCCACGTTTCGTGTTCACGTTCTCGTTCATGTTCACGTTCTCGTTCACGGTTTTACGTTCCACGTATCACGTTTTTACGTTCCACGTTCACGTGTTTTTTTACGTTCCACGTTTTCAAAATTTTCCTAAAATAAATGGCGAACGTAACTTCTGAAAGAGAAGCGAAAAAACTTGATCAAATCGCGAAAAGAAATTAATCAAAGAATTTAAAGAACAGATTTCGAATATGGATGAAGAAGAACAAGAACTTAATTCAAAAAATTAATCAACCTGTAACTTCTGCAATAAAAAATGTTGAGGGTAAAATTGAAAAATGTTTTAAGCGATAATCAAAATTTAATGAATTTGGTTCCAGTTGTACGACAATTTGCCGATATTTCGATACCAGAATCTGAGTTTGAATTGCCAAAATTACCATCTTCAACACCTCGAATCATTGAAGACTCTACCATAGTTGAACCAATAAGTCCTGAACAACGGATATAATAATTGGTAAAATTGGTAAAAAATTCCTTCCTAGAGTAAAAAGATGATAAATTTGGTTTGTATTGGGATAAAAAAAAGAAAAGTTTTATGATTGGAAATTTACCCGTTAATTTTGAGCATAATGATATCATTATTAATGAAAAAAACATATGAAGGAACTCAAGGTTTATGGAGATTATTAACAGACCATAACGCTCCAAAAGATAATTTATATTCTGAAGAAGATTTGAAAAAGTATACAGAAATTTTATGGGAATCTGACTCAATTTACAAAAATAATGATCCATCAACTAAGAAACCAAAGTCAAGTAAAGGTAAAAAATATCTCAATTTGATTAAACCAATTTGGGAAAAACGAATCGAAGGATCAGGTGTAAGAAAAATACAGTGATAATAAGATTGAATACAGATATATCGACGATTTGACAAAACTCGATGGAATTATTAATTATATTTATGCTCAAGAAAAGGCTGGAAACAACAATTTTTTTTTGAACGAAAAGAAAGCGGATTAAGGATTTTATTTCGAACAAACTTGATGAAATGATTGAAAAACCTGATGGAATTAAATATTTAAAAACGAGTTTTGCCGGCAATAAGTTCATCTATGATTGAAGGTAGCGGACTTTTGAATGATTTTATCAACAATTTACCTTTTGAATTACAACGTACCAACTTATCAGTATCTGGGGCCTGGCACAAAACTCGAAAAAAGACTAAAAAGAGGAGATCCTGGTATAAATAAATTAGATCAAGCTGCTATGGAACACAAATATTTTTTATGCAAAACATAGAGACACAAATTCCAGACATATCGCAGATAAAGTTTTGCAAGATAAGGCAATGGATAGATTTTTATCAAAAGATGCTAGTTTAGGTGAAAGATTTGTTGCGCTTCCAACAGCTGGAGCAATGTTTTTGAAGAGAAAACTAGGAATGGGAATCGAAGAGAACTTGAAATTTTAACTATATAAATGGAGGTGAACGTAAACTTCAGCAAAAATCAGAAAGAAAAAATAAAATCCGCTTTTAAAGAAGAAAATACCCGTTAGTATTCAATTTAAAATAGATCAACTAAAAAATGGCGAAGATAAGATATTTTTAACAAATAGACAATACAATAAACTCGAAAAACATAAGAAAAAACAATAAAGGAACCAGAATAGAATTTTCTTATAATCAGTTGAAAGAACTCAAAAATGGTGGACTTTTGAAAGATTTATTAGATTTTGGAGAAAATATTCCAGTTGTTAAAAATGTTGTTCCTTATGTTCGTAAAGCTGCTCCAATCGTTAAAAAGGATGTGATTCCTATTGTTCGAAACATTTTAAATTGGTTAGATAAAGAGTTGGAAGATGTTACAGGATCTGGATTAGATGAAAAAACTTTGAATTACGTGAAATCAAACATTGAAAAAAAAATTTAAAACCTTTAACATTCGGGGAATTGGAAGAAATCTGCAAAAATATTAAACATTTTAGAGGAATCTTCATGAGAGATACATTACCTGAAAAAGTTAAGAAATTTGAATGTGGAATTGTGAATTTAGACTCGATTATGGGAAGTGGAACGCATTGGATTTGTTATTATAAAAATGATAAGAATGCATGTTATTTTGATTCGTATGGAAGAATTGAGGACAAACCACCTATAGAATTGATTAAATATTTGAAAAAATCAAGCGTCTACTACAATGACTCTCAGATTCAAGACTATAAAGATCCCCCAAATTTGTGGTTCATTTATGTGTTTTTGTTTTGAATGAACTGAGTAATGGTAAAGATTTTAAAGAAGTTGTTAACAAATTATTGCTTAATAAATATGGATTCACAAAATATTTTTGACGTTATTTGGTACACAAATTATTCAAAATGTAGATTAATAGTTTCAATTTTGATAGTTTGAGAAATGAGTTTGATAACAAGTTAGAAAATTTATTACAAAACCTTCCAGATTCAGATATGTTTGCTGTCGAGATTGAAGATTTTAAAGCAGAATATGATAACAAACTTGCAAAATTTCATGAGTTCAAATGAAGTTGCTGATAAAATAAAAACATTGAAAAAAGAATTTGAAGATGGTGCAAAAAAAATATTTACCAATTTAATGTCTCATATCGAAAAAGCTGATAAAATTACTGAAGCGATCAAAGTTGAAAAGAATTATGTTAGTTTGGCTAATAAGAAAAGAATTGTCGGTGTTCGACCTGGTATTGACAAAACACGATGTTGTTGTTAAAGAACAAATTTTAAAACCTCTAAAATTATCAGAAAACATCGATATTGTTGATTTTACATTGATCCGAATGTTAAAAAATGCCTTAGATTTTAAAGGAAAAAAGAATTAGCAGTGTTAGTAAAGGAATTAATCCGTTTGATGTTGTTGTAATGATTCAATTAGAAGATCCTATTAAAATGTTTAATGAAACTAAAACAAAATTACGAGAATCATAAACAGCATGTTAAAGATTTTACAACAGAAGTCTATGAAAAGTTAGAAGCCAGAAATAGAAGATCAGTAGACGATGTTGGTGAAATTAATGAAAAACTTACTAATTTTAAAGAGTCTTTTGATTAAGTTTAGTTTAGATGCTACGAAAACTTTTGAGAATATTGGTCATAAATTTGTTGAATACAATGATTTCTAATGCTGTCAAATTTCAAAAATTAGAAGAAAAAATTAATAAGTTCGAGGAAAATCTTAATATAAATTTTGGAAAATATTGATAACAGATTTAATAGATTAGGCGGCTAAGATGACTAATTTTCCCTAAATAAATGGCGCTCATATATTGTGTGAGATTGTAAAGAAAAAACTGCAACAAATGATATAAAATACTATGCAAATATCAATGGAGTTAAAAGAATTTCTGGAAAATGTGCTGAATGTAACGCTAAAAAGAGCCAATTTATAAAAACTTGAAATTTTTTTCTTAATAAATAGAGATGGCGGGACATTTACAGTGCTTTCGATCTTTTTATAATGCAAACATGAAAGAGATTTGAGAAAAAAGAACATTGGGATGACATTTCTCAAAAATATGAATTATCCGAAGATATGATGAGATTATACGTAAACAAATTGAATTGGTATAACATTGCTAAATATCAAACTTTATCATCAGAGTTCATTTCAAGAAAATATACATTATCAATTAAAAGATCATATGTCTGTTCTTTGTCTCTATCAACACTTGAGTCTAAAGTTTTTGGATGAAAATAAAGATACAGTTGATTGGAACAATATTATAGATAGCGGTTACTATCCTGTGTGCAGATTTTATTGAAATATGTGGGCCGAAATTGCAAAATTTAAGGAACAGAATCCTGAATATGACGAAGTAGATCATTAAAAAATGACTAAAATCTTTTCTTATCGACTTATACATGATGTTTAAAATTTCTAAATTTTCTCTTATTAAATGGTGGACTACAGAAAGTATGCTAGTGATATTGAAAGGGCGGAGTTTAAAAAATTTCTATCCAATTAGTAAACAACATTTGAATGAACCGAAATAAAAGAACTGAGTTTAATATTGATTTTGGAGATAACTTTTGCTCGTCTAACTTCCAGTTTTATATTTCTGGAACTTTTAACAAAAACAAGATGGTCAAGCATATCTTGGAACTGATAATGTTAGATTAATCGATAATTTTATACCGTTTTTATTTTCTAAGATTGAAGTAAGAAAACACAATAAATTGATAGAAGAAGTCGAAAACTGTGGCCAATTAAGCACAATTAAAAGGAACTATTTGTTATTCCAAAAGTGATGTATTTTCAAACAGTTTTGAATCAACTTTTAAATTTGGACAATTTGAAGCGGTCGGTGATTTAGCACATTTCGGCTTAAGGATTTTTTGAAAATGTTTACTATTCCGATCTATAAAGGAGGATTTTATCTAAGTTTTATAAGAGCAGAAGACGATGATGTGATTCTGAAGACTGCAACTGGAAATGTTATGACTGTTGATGGCAAAATTACAATTAACGAGTTTTTCATTAGAGTTCCGATGATTGATTACAAAAACCACGAGTAAAAATTCAGTTGATTGATGAAATTATAAAATCTCAAAACATCACGTTTAATTTTCTAGATTGGCAATGTATTGAGCAAAAAAGGTATTTCCGGAACAACTTATTCGTTCGATATCACAAATATTTATAGAAATAATCTTCAATCCCAAGTTCGTTATCATTGGTTTTCAAACAGATAGACAGAATAATCAAGAAAAAAAAATCCTTCAAAGTTTGATAGTTTGAAATGTAAAAAATATCAGAGTAAAATTGAATGGTTCTTATTATCCAGATGAATTACAAAATTTAAACATTTCCGGTGGTCTTTTCAGAATCATGTATCAGATGTATCAAGATTTTTAAGAAAGTTTACTACAAAAATATGGAAATGTATTACAACCCCAAAGAATTTATAGCAAATAGACCCATTTATGTCATTGATACAACAAAGAGTTTGACAAATATTTCTAGTTCAAAGAACGATATAATTATCAATATGGATTTTCAAAATGCTGTTACAAACGCGATTTGTTATGTGGTTGTGGTTTCTGAGGAAATATTTTTAGCCTATGATGTGATTAAGAACGATATTAAAGAAATTCAGTAAAAATCGTCTTTATTTTCTGTTGAGCGAATGTTAGCACAATTTCATTATTTCCGTTTATAGATTTTTCATTGAGATTTCTGGATTTTTTCATTTAAAACAGCTTTATAAATGTAGAAGCAAACATTAAACAGTAAAACAGCTATAGATTCGGTTATTTTCCATTTCGTGAGTTACAGATTCGTTTATTAGTCCTTTAAACAACAGTATATTTTACGTTGGATTTTCTGACTGTCCCAAAAGTGCGCCCAGAATCGGCATGTTTATATCTACTTGTATGTGTATGTGTGTGGATTTATGTATATGTATGTATGTGTATGTGAATTTATGTAGTAATTTTATTTTTTATATGTTGTGGTAATGTAATGTATTGCATTTCATTATGAAATACAACTTAATTGTTGTGCTTTGTTTTAAATATTGGTATGGTTTATTCATTACTCTAATTATGTATTATTTTACTCTGAAAGAGGAGCTGCCAGGCCCATCTGCCTTAAATTAATTAGTGATGGAAACCTCAACTCAGCTAATAGCTCAGAGGTGCCTATCCATTGTACTTTTATATACTTTTTGATGTAATTTTTGATGTGTGAACAAATTATTGTAATGTACTTTGGAAATAAAGATTCTTGAATTGATGAACAGTAACAAAAATGTAATATGTTCATGCAAATTTTATAAAATCTGAAAATAAAAATGCTTATATACTACAAGAATAATAATTGGCACCAGACATTGTTTTGAACACACCAACTTTTAATACTTTAATATTAAACAGCTTTTTTTTAATAAAACAGCTTTGTCAAACTTAGTAGAATTTCCAATGATACCAAAAATCAAAACTAATCCAAAAGTAATAAATAAGTTGGTGCAACCCAACTTATTTATAGTTTATAATATTATATACCAAAATATCCACAGACATAGTTAAAATATTATGATTGAAACAAATTTTTTTTTTAGACAGCAAATATTCAAAAACAGTGAATTTATTTTACTCAATTATACCTTTTAAGATGTCACTTTATGGAGTCACACCTATTAACTTGAATTTTGTTATAAAATGACAAAAGAAGTCATATAAATAATTCTTAATGTACATTCACGAATATTAACGAAAGAACGTTGTGTATCATTAACTTTACAGTACAACAGTTTATAGCAAATACATTCACCAAACTATTTCATTAGTAAGATATAAATTTTAATATTAAGATTGACATAAACCATAATTACAGTATTAGATGTAGGGAAGAGATTTCACTAAGTTCTTACAGATCAGTACTTGACTAAAAAAAATAAAATATAACAAACTGTATATAATAAATATTGATTCAACACTCTACAACAAACTTTGAGAGGCTGTTTATGTAAGGTGTTTATAAATGACATTTTGCTTTGTACTCTTTTCAAGATATTTTCAAGAAAAATATTTAATTAAAGGATTAATTTAATTTAATTAATCTTATATTTGACCATACATGTTGAGCAGAAATGTTTACCTATTTTTTAGGATGACAAAGGGGTTGGGGTATTTTTTAAGTACAACACTTACCTAAATACAATTTGGATTAGTAACCAAATTTCATAATGGAACATATCGAAGAATACAACAGTGAAAATGTAGTAGTTTTATAAATAAATTATAGGTAAATTACTATGCATTGTACATACACCATTTGTTACCCAATTGTACAGAATTACATTGTCTACAACATAGCCATATTTATTAGTAATGTTTGGAAATCATACATTACTTGGATGTCTTCAGTTTTAACCTTAAAAATCATACATTTACTATAATGATTTCAGGTTTTACCATCGCTACTATAATAACAAAAAAGGTTTGCTGTGGGAAACTAACATTATTCTATTCCTTCCATTGTTTTCTATTAACAAACAAAAATATTATTAACTATGTTTGAAAAATAAAGGTTTTATAAAATACAAAGGAACATTAGTATGTGAACTGCCCGACTGACACTGCAAAATGGCACGCTCTGTCAGCTATACTAATATTAGACAGGTGTTATATTGAACTACCAACAAAGTTCTGAAATACTTTTGTAAACGATCACAGGATATTGTCTTCATAAAGCAAAATATTTTTTTCTCATTGTATTTTTCGTCATTATGTGAGTATAACACCAAAGTCAGTAGGCAGATAGATATATACCCGAATGTCTTTTTTGGCAAAAATAGTACAGGCAGTTATTATGTCCATGTCGTGTTCTTCAGCAGTTGTATGTGGGAAAATAACTACCCTCTCGTCTTATAAGGGTTAAGTTTACGTTGTTATGACACTTTTCTTGTACATATATACATATACTCTGTTTTTCATACCCTATTGAGAGAGAACAGATCATTTTATTTCTTGAAACACATGTGATCATTACAATAGCATTTTTATAATAATCACCAAGAATGTTAATTGTTGCGGTTTTATAAACACCTTATATTAACGAAACGGTTGATTACTATTCAAATATCCATTTGAGATAGATTTAAATCAAACAGCCTGTAAATAGGAAGATAAAATTGACTTAAAAAATGCATTGTACTAACTTATACAATTTTTTCAATTTGATTAAACTAAGAAAATCCAAAGTACTAACAGAGTATAACTAACCAAATTAATAGCTGCTGGCTGCTGCGGGCATGTACAAATGGCTTAACTGACTGGTCAATGAGACACAACTTCCCAAAGGTTGTGTGTACATTGGGCCCAGACCAGGAACTACCTGAAACAATTAAAGAGGCAAATAGGATAATAATTAAACAAAACAATACATTTGGTTGAATGGTACATCTGCATTATCCCTGAGGACAAAGTTAGGAGGTAGAGTGAAATAATTCTTGTAATTATTTATATTTATCAGGTGTTAATTAAATAGTCCGGGAAGAAATAGTCAGTTTGCACTTTCCAAAATAACCGACTTTTTCACGAAATGAAAAGAAATTTCTCTTATAAAAGAAAGTAGATCATTGGCCATTTAAATTTTTGTGGGAGATTGTTTAAAAGGATTAAAAAATACTGAATTATACATTTTTTACACGTTACACTTTTTTACACCACAAAACCAACCAGCTAATACATTAACAATAGTTATACAAGTTATAAAATAAGATAAAGAGATTGAAAGTCCACACTGTAAAACTGGCTTTTGCCTCCTGACTTCATTGGGAAATTTCTCCTGCAGCTTGTTGACAGCACTGGTAGAAAAATGCCAAGCCACATGGAATATTTCTGTTAATGCTACTGAAAACAGCAGGAAATGATTGATAATGTGTTGTTTGTTCAATTCTGAAATGTCAATCTTTGAGATAGTTTACATGCATACATAGAGATGCAATATTATAAATCAGAAGCATACAGATCATAATAATACAGACAAGAGTTTTTTGTGAAGATGTGTCAAAAATAAGCATTGGAATGCTCCCTTCTCCCTCCAAAGATTACAAAATTGCTGATCATTCTCGATGGAAACCCTTAAGCACACCATGAATTCATTCTTTTTTGAAAACATCTCAAATGAGGCTTGATTTACTTTTTCAATGTTTTTGAGTGTTGTCTACACTGTTTTCTAAATTTCATATCAAAATTTACTTTTATTCCTACCCTCTATCATCATCACCTGAAGGCAATCGATACTTCATTAATCTTTTTTATTCATTGCCATTTTGATATTTCATTGGCTATTTCTACAGGTTTTCCAACACTTTCTCTTTGTAAGTGATTCCTTAATTCTTACATTTCTTTAATTTTTCTTTATCAGCAATAGATTTGATCTTCTTATATAATTTTCTTTTTTTATCTTCTTCAAATAATTTCCTTTCACTTTCTATCCTTTTTAGAGCTCAAGGTAACTGCTTAGAAGCTAGTTTAACTTGTGTTTTTCTTACACACACACACACACACACACACACACAGACTACAATATAATTCACAGTCTCGCTGTGATATTTGTTCCAAATCCCAATTATTTTAAAACTTACTGAGTCAGTTCAATCCAACCACTGCTCATGAAACTTGCACTTTCCCATTTTTGGAACAGTTAAACACTTACATAATTACTAATGAAGTTCTTATAACTGTTTCACAATCAATCTTCTCCAACAAAAAACAAAATTAACTACATTTTTTAGGGTTTTGATGAAATTAGTATTTTTTACATTTTAACTTCTTTGGTGAATTTTTACATGCTTAAAAGATAAAACTATACTCACTCGTGTTATCCTGGCAGCAGTTTGAGGCGACTTTAGCAATGGGAGTACATGTTGCAGCAAGTTATTCTATAAAACATACGCCACTATTAAAATAAACAAAAGTACATCAATATTATACATATGCATGCCTATACAAAAGTCAAAATTTAATTTGTACATTTTTTAAAAAACAAACAAATTGTTTTATAATCTGAAAAAATGTAAAAAAATAAAAAATGTATTGCTATTTCTTATGTTTTTTAGATATACCTATTTACTTTAGATGTACAAAGATTCCAGCCTAACGTAAGCCTGGAGGGTAAAAAATAAATATTAAAAAAGTAATTAGTATACTAAAAGTTGAGTTAAAAGGTGAAGTTATGCAATACATATAAATTTTCACCAAAAGATCATGTTACTATAATATAATTAGGTCTCTTAACTTGGAGTAATATCAACCCTCTGGGGACGAATCTTTAGGTAATTTGGTAGCTCGCAAAAAGCTGATTTAGTTATTGAAGTTGCTACAACAGACGTTTGAAACCTGCACTGTTCACAACTACACAGTATTAAGTATATCAATATTTTGCTACCAAAGTTTCCTTTAAACATTGTTTACATTTTCCAACATCCGTTACACTTTTAGCACAAAAGTTAATTTTACAAAAGTAAATTAAATTTTTTTATATAAACTTTTTTGTAAAAGTGAGGTTATGTACATGTGTACTTTTTGAATTTTTCATTTTAAATTTGTACATTTAAGTTAAAATATCGCGTAACTAGTGTTTTCCCGGGGTGCATTGGTATAACAAGTGTTACAAGTCAATACAAACTACAACCAATAAAGTTTATTTTATTTATATGTATTTATGGTGAATTGAATTGTGTATGCCTATTTTTAGGGTCGATAAATTTAATATTTACACCTGTTTTGCGCTAATATGTACTATTAAAGAATTTTTTCATGAACAAAAAGTTATGTCAATCAAAATTCTCTTTCATCTCAGTTTACATGCACTTACTCGACCTTGTTATAGGTTATTATTACTTGAAATTATTTTTTACAAAGGTCTATTAAATTCTTGTTTTTGTTTGATGTTAATTCAGTCTTCATAAAAATGTATTTTTTTCAAAAAGGTGTTAGGAAAAAGAGAATACACAGATGGGGGCGCTGTTACTAGAAAATGAAATCAGATCCCTAAGAAGTGGAAGTTTCACTACAAAAAGAAAGAGAAAGAGACACAAAAAAAGAAGAGAAGAAATGAAAAGAAAATTAAAGTCTGGTAGTCCCAAAGTTAATGAGAAAAATCAAGAGAAAAAGATCAGAAATCGAGTGAAGAAATGTCAAGAAAAGAAAAAAGAAAGCTCTACAACCGTTGTAGAACTCCTTAAACTTCCCCAATTAGAAGCTATAATGATAATGATGATATTACAGATGTTAACTTTTAAAATAGTATTAAAAATTGCCAAATTCGATAGTAAAGCCTAAAGGAGTTTTCGCGATCCTCTATAAATTTCCCCTCAGGGTTGGTGTTATGTAAAAATAAGTATAAACTCTTATTTCTAAAATCTATGTTTGGTGGTCCTTAGTTTAATTTTACTTTGTTTAGACTAACTAAGCCATTGCTTACAATATCTAATAATTGCATTTTAAATAACTTAGTAGAATATATTTAGAAGTGTTGAAATTTGTTTTGAATGCTAAAAGTTCAAATTATTGTAACAAAACACTAATTTTTACTATTTTGTATAATAAAAAGAAAACTTAAAAATATTTCCCACTGTTTTTATATTTATCCCTTGAGTGTTATATACTATTTAGTACAACCCATAAATTATCATAAACTATGTAACACCCATTACAGATGGGGTTTTTTGTAGCATGGAAAAATTATGCAAACATCCAGTTGGCTAGCAATATTTCTAAGTTACAACATCCAATTATAAATTTTCTATGTCCGACTTTCAGTTAACTCCTGTTTACAACACCCAATTGTTGTGCATTAAACCGTAAAATAGTTACTAGATTTTTAAAAATATATTTTTTTCAAAAATAAGTTATTTAATTGTTTTTTCTAACATGAGATTTTGATATATTAGAGTGATCTTGTTAATTATAAAATTTATACGCTCAGTTCTGAAAGTGTCCTCCAAGGCATAACAACCAGGCTACAATGGAGTCCTGTGTATTGCATTACAAAAAAAATTAGGTTGCTTCTCAAAGAAATAAATTTAAAATACATGTAATATATTATTTATTTGTATATTCTAATTTGTAAATACAATTTTTTTAATGAGAAATATTTTTTTTTAAATCTAATATTTTAATAATTTTATTAACTAATTGTTTTAAATTAATTAAGAAAATTCTGAAAACATAAATTCGTTTACGAAAACAAAAGAACAAAACATTATGTCATGTTGTTCAGCAACATTTGGCCGCAAGTGAGCTTTGTCTAAGAATGGGTACAGTATTTAATCTCTGAAGTAACATATCCCCTATATAGGAATAAAAATAATTGTGCCATGTATGATGAAATATGAAAACATATATGTATGAAAAAATATTATAAATATGATAGAAAAAAGCATTAATTTGAAAATTCTAACCATTTGCCATGGTTTTTTAAAAAATCCAAGCTTGTAATTTTTTTCTTAAACAAGCATTGAAACTTTGCCATTTGGTTTTTGGGCTATATAACACAATTTCTAAAGATTGAAGAAAATCAGGAATATTGGAGAAGGGCTAATGGTGAAATAAAACTATTAAACATACTGACTGACAGATAACACAGAATATGAATTTAGATTGTGTGACTTTTACATTATGTTTTACAATGCTAATGCATTTTATGGTTTACAAGGAATTAAGATTGCACAAAATGATAAAAGAAAAAGTGTTTTTTTAAAATGAGTCCCATGAAAAGTTTTGGGGGGTTTTATTGAAAGTACATCCAACACAAAATATCCACTACTTCTAAGCATATGTGAATTAGTGATGGAAAACTTCCCAGGACTGCTTGAAGATATATATGATCGTCTAATAAAGGAGGAATATGGACATTTTAAAAAACTGATTCACACCTTCGCAAGCCTGGTGAGTTTCGTAAATACTGAAGGGGACTTGGTGCGTCAGCTAAACCATAACGAAGCAATCTAAGAAGAAAAAATGTGTGGCAAAATAATTTAGACTATAAAGAATTTTACAAGTTTACATTCACAAGGTTATCTTAATTAAATCTTGAGTTTCAAATGGTACAACCCACAAGAGCAGGTTCAAATTATTTTAAATACTGCACCGCCGAGCTCCGCCTAGAGTGCTGTCACAGCCTGACTTCTTAACAGGAGAACGTTTGGACTGGACCAGACATTCTGGAAAATTTAATATAGTCTTGTAAAATAATGTACCTTACAGTACTGCCTGCCCAGACCTGACTGAATGTCCTAGACAAAAAAAAAGCTAATTGAGATGGAGAACCGATTAGATTTATATCATCAATATTCTACAAGGTACTGATCACAAAATATATCCAATTTTAAGCAGTGTTGCAGCAGCATCTTCATCAAGCATCACAAATCCTCCATCTAGCAACTTAATTATGACTGAAAGCAGCAGATTGGATCAATCAAAACAATACGAGGAGCAGGGCTGTGTTTTTTTTTTTCCAACTTCCGATGTGGGATATAAAAATAAAAAAAATCTAGGGCGAGAGTAACTTAAATAAATTTATTATCAAAAAGTTAGGTACATTAATTATAGTTACTTATTCAAACATAACTCGGCCCATTTAAAATTGAGTGAGCATTTTTCAGTACCTGGGTTACAAAGTCATCTTAATAACCTTCTTCATAGAAGTTTGCCGCCAGTGATTTGCGATGGGTTTTCACGGCGTCTCGCTGCAGGCGTCGCATGTTCGCGTCGCATGTTCGGAAGCCTCTGCCCATCCTAGCATCTTTCTTTCAGTTCCGTGCGAAAAGGTTGATACGTTCCACTCGGGCGCTAAGGTCATGGACTATAACGCCTCGCATGGTCAAAAACAGTCCATCATTTAAAAGAACCGTCCAAGAAGGACGCTTTTGTCAAAGACAGCACTGTTGAGGGACGGGCGGTTGTCCATGAATGAGCACTACTCCCAATGTGAGGCATTCCTCTCCTTTTCTTTGTTTCTGGATAGCTCTCCCGCAAACGTTGTAACATACCGCAGTATCCTTCCGCATTGACTGTGGATACCTGGCTCTAATGAAAACTCAACAACAAGCAATACATACCTTTTTGATCCCAAAATCACCGTGGCCATAATCTTTTTGTTGTTGAAGCAGTTTTTTTTTTTTATTTTCTTGGGTTTGATTTGCGGACTGCCTTGTTTTTCGTTTCTTTCTGGGGGTATCGGTACCAGAGAACCCATTGTCTCATCTGTACGAGATTTTGATCAAAAAAATCTTCGCCATTCAGCTTCCATAACGGATTCAGAAAAAAGATGTTGCTGAGCGCCATTCTGCTTGAGACTTTGGTGGTCATCAGCTACATCTCCGAACATATAAGTCAGGTTATACAACCCATCGCGCACAAAGTTTTCTTTGAGTAGCGCTAACTTGTTCAGTTACAGATAGATGTAATAGGGCTTGACCTTTGAAAATCAATCAGGAAACTGATATGGATAGGCTGCCGTAAATCCAGTCAAACCCTTCGAATTTGCGCTTCTTACACTTTGGTTTTCAACTCGATCAACGAGGGTCTTCGTTTTCGCGGAGCGACAGTTTCGTCCTTATGCGGCCCCCTTCATAATGAATGTTCAAACTCGTCCATACTTTAAATTTCCTACACACAAATCACGCACTGCTACTGTCCACTCATAAAGCTTTCACCATATTACTCGTTCCATTCTAACGGTGTAATTTTCTGCTGCAGATAACCCTTCCAGCTTGCAAGAAATGAATGACCCACTTCTCAACTCACACTTTGGCGGGAGATTCTATCCGGGCATGGAACATGGTAGCCATGTTTATATGGGTGTCGCCTAGATAAATTGGAAATGGCGTCGGTTTTATGCGTCCCGAAGAAATAGAGTTGAGGTTGTAGTGGGAGAAGGGTGCGCATTCCGAACTGCCGCGGCATATGCTGGGCCGATACCGACATACGCCCAGGACCATTCTCAGCGGCTACAATCGGAAGATTGAAAATAAAAAAGCAGCACCCTCGTACATGTGTGTCTTTGATGACTTTGGAGCGAACAGTATACAATGTAGTCCTATCTGTAGCTCGCTCCTTAAAAGGTTTCTTGTACAATTTACTTTTCTGCTCTTAAACCAAAGTGGAAGTGTTATAAGCTTGAGGTTTTATTTTCGTTATTTTGTGTGTCATAAATATAAACTTTACGAGTCTCGAATACGTGCAATAATTTTACAACTCCAACTGCCGGTGATTTGAACGTTAGTTCCTAGCCTAGACCTAAATTAGTTTATTTGCTCCATAAAACTCTTACAATTCTATACACACGTTTCATAAATATTTCTATGTGTATGATGATCAAAAGTATGTTTTTAATAGTTAAAACGGTTTTATTTTTGCTAACTTCGGATTGTTCGACCATTTTTTAGTTCAGCCAGGGGTCTGGTCGTGAGGTGGCCGAACAAGAGGGAATCTACTATAATTATTATTCAGTTTTGATGAAGTATTTGATCTCATGTGAGATGCTGTTAGGCAAAACCTACATGGTGTGCCCAGGTGTTTCTGTGAATATTATATGTGATGCAGTCTAGGAGACCAGGCGTTTCTTGTAAAGGGTAATATTTGTTTGCGACGAAAAAGAATCGGCCAAGTACTAGTAGGTCAGTGAACACTAGTTACCCAACAATAGTGACACAGAACGTAGTTGTTGGACTGTCAAAGTTACATAATTCATTCATTAAGTTTTGAAGAAAACAATTCTGATGAGGATTCCAACTATGTACTATCGGGAGATGAAGCTACTACAAGGGATCCTGTTTCCAGAAGAATCATCAGAAGATTGAGCACTACTATATCATGACCAAGATGAGTATCCTCTACCAATAATTAATTGTCTTATTAGTTACATCTGTTGTCATTCTGTTTTGGTGTATGCATAATTGATTTATTATGATTTGTTTTGGTCATTAGTAATATGGCTGATGAAGGTACACTAAATTTCAGGGACAAACAAACCAAATGATTTGAAAGAACTATTAGACCAAGAACGGGAACCAGTGTCTAGTAAAGATAAATTTAACAGTGATGTTGGTGACTTTAATGAATTAGGTTGGGAAATTTATGATTATGAACTATAATGCTAATGAATTAGATAAGTGGCTGAAAATGTTATTAAATTTTGTACGAAGTTTGACAATTCATAAAAAATAAACATTTCTTAAGCCACTAAAACTATTAGGTAAGTACAAATGGATATTAGGTAAGTACAAATGGCGGCATCTAGCCAACCTGCTAGGAGATGTGCTGTGGAAACATTTTTACATCGTGAAAGTGAAAACATGACAGATTACACAGGTCAATATAACTATACTTACCAAGTGCAATGAGTTTATTATATCCTTCAAATTAAGTACAAGCAAATGATTTACGTTGCTTTAAATTTAAAAATTAGACTTAGTCTTCTTGCACGTGTGACAAAAGACAGCAAAATACTATTACCTTCCCTTATCACAGACCAACAGTAACAAAGAAAGGATGATGCAATGTCGTTTATAGCTTACGAAATAGAGGAAGGAAGTGACAAACTAGCAAAGAGGTTCGAAAAAGAGTACAAACTATTTGGAATATACATACCGTTGATTATGTATCTGTCTTAAAGAATCAAAACCAGTACTTAACTTACTTTCCTTTTTGAAGCAATTATTTTAAAATTTTAAGTTAATTACTTCATCCGCGCGTTCCAGTAACCTCTTTTCAGTCTATTTCAGCATGTTTACTTATTATTTAATTTATTTGTAATTCAATTACTCTGCATAAAAAAACTTTTTTTTAACTAATATTAAATGAAGAATAAAACTAAAAAATGTTAATTCACTCAGCTGCTCTAAACAATGGGTTATTTTTCTATGTATATTTGGTTATATTGTCCTTATTCATCTTCGAACTGATATCACCCTAGCTGAGTGATTCACTTGTTGCTAACTCTTTGTGATCAGGAGACCACTAATGTTGCAAAACTCATCTCTCGTTCAGTTCACATGGAGTTACAGGTGGTTGTCCTCTCAGCTCGCCGGGCCACGTATGTGGGCGGTATGAACTGTGTCACTACTCGGCGCTTGCGTAACCAGTAGTCACTGTAACTTTTTAAATAATAATCGGATTTAAATAGCAAAATTTGACCTTCGGCTCTATAAAGTACTGAGATTTAAATTAAATTTTCAAATAATTTACAAAATTTATTAGCTTCAAGGTTAAAACGTTATCGATTGGTTATTTGTAATATGCTTATAACGAATCGAGTAATATATAATCTAAGTTAAAGGTTGATTTGTTTAAAAAGTATTATTATTTGCAAAATAAAAATTTAATAAGTCTCAAATTGGTACTCTAGTATTAACAATGTATAAACTCGTTTCCATATTTTGAGCATCGTTTCCACCACTAGTTTAATGCATTAATAATATGGACTATACCAGCTTCAGTTACACTAACACTAGGATAAAAATATAATTCTGAACTATGTTGACTATAGCATGTGCTGCAAATAGAGATATATTAATTTACTTACTTATTTGGCCGAGAGGTTGCAGCACTTTCCAACCACTACTGGATAAGGATTGAATTTTATAACTGCGTAATACATGTAGTGGCCTAAAGGGAAAACAGCGAGGGCCACTAAGTGTGGTCCACCGAGAGCGGAGAGACAGATTATAATAATCAGGTTACATTTAATAACTCTTTAAACAATACGGTATAATTTTATCAGCAAGTATAACGTATAATATTATACTCTTTACTATTAGCATACTTTAATGTTCATTCTTGTTTTCTCATTTACGTAAAGCTGTGTAATGTACCCTGTTATAGGAATTAATGTATCCATGTTTTCAGTGGTACCATCAATGTCAAGAATAGAATGTGTTTTTACCTCTTCCATAGCCTAGAGACTTTATGTAACAGCTTTGACTTTATAAGAGAGTAGGCCTTGCTAGTAACAAAAAATTAAAAGTAACAGTAGGCGTATATGAGAAGATTGTTTATCTGATGCTAAATACTATTGCAATTTGAGTAGTTATGAGGGTTTGCACTAAAATTAAAAATAACAGTGGGCCTATATGAGAAGATTGTTCTTCAAGTGCTAAAATTCATTGCA
>NW_025790678.1:0-7159 GCF_021130785.1 Homalodisca vitripennis
TTTTCCTAAAGATTTGATTTAACGTCTATAAGTCCCCATACTTGTATTCTTCTAATATTGAGAATCTTAATACATTCATATCTTGGTATCCACTGGCCTCTCCGACACGTTTTACCCACCCAACATCCGATCAACAGGGAGGAACATCCCTTATTTAACGCCTACATAGAGGAGCTATGCGTGAGGCAGATGTCGGAGTGGAGGTGGTGGATTTCAACCGTATCGGCAGCGGGTGCATTCAACGAACCATGGGATGCATCTAAAAAGCCTCAGTGTAAGCGTCTGCTGGCCGAGCTGCAGATGGAGTGAATGGGGGAAGGGTTCTGCCGTGCTGTTACATCGCGTCCGCCTCCTTTCAAGTCCTGTAGACCGTCTCTGCCCCGGACTGACACCCTGTCGAAGAAAGTCAGTTGCCTGCAAGACCACCGGCTGCAGTTGAAGCCCCCGATGCTGCCCTTAGAGACGTTTGCGAACGTAGTGAAGCTTATACAACAACAAAAGTGGGGCTACAACCAAAAAAACTCTAATTCTAGTGACATCAAATGTGACTTAAATTTCAAGGATATCTGCATCGGGATGTACAAAAGAATAACCTAAATTTTAAACACAACACAAAATAAAAAAATTCCGTTTTTCACATTCAAAATTTCTTGTTGTGCACCAAAAACGCACAAACAGCTTCTAATAAAGATTGATGAGCTATCGCTCATGGGGCTGGGGAGCTCCAATCGGGACGTTTTCATAGGCACTGAGCATAGCTTCTTCACCTGAAGCGGATATTGTATTAAAAATTGACAATTTTCAACATTGGCAGCCAATTTTATTTCACCGAAAACATTGCAAAAGCGGAGGTGTGGCAATTTTCGTTGACGAATAAGACTGATATTCCAACCCTTCAAGGTTGATTGCAGTTGTGATCTAGCATTTGAAGTGGGAGGTGTAAAAAGTCAATCTTTAAATAATTCCGTATTGGCTTATACAGATCCCTCTAATTGGTTGCTCAATCAAATTTTTTTGAAAAATTTGAATCCCTTCTAAAATTTTTTCTGTTCTAATTCGTTGAATTTTATCCATTTGCCGGTGACTTTAAAATCGATGTTTTAGACCACACCAACCCACCTGACCCAGCGGCTACGCGATATTCCTCACCTCTGTCGGGCTTAGTTTGGTACCGTGAAACACGCCAACACGAGTGAGTGCTACATCCGGAGTACGGCCATCGGAAAACTTAATTACAATACGGTTATAATTAGACGTTTCGGTTTTTCGTTCTGGACGCGGCTATCTCTCAAACCACGTCGTGCAGGAGGCCGTGATCGGAAAAATCTCAGTCTGAAGAATCGAACCTTCTTTCGGTAAATATAAGAAGAGGATCTTAAAAATTCACGAAATATCCAAATTCTTAACAGATTTCTCCAAGAAGAAATCCTGGTTTTTTATTGATAGTTTTGATAATTTCTGAGGAAGCGTTTTTCGGCGTTTACAGACCGTTATAACTTTTATTTCTACATCACTTGCCCTTTTAAGTCATTCAAAGAGCGATCAGACAATAAAAACTCAACATTGGGATAAATCAAAACATTCTCAATGTAAGGAAAAATATTAAAATTTTATCATTACAATTTACATATAATACGATAAATGAAGGAATTCAAAAAATTTCTTTCGAGCATACAAGCTAAATTACCGCAAAGAAAATAAACGAGCTCAGGAATCTCGGGTATATCGAAAATAGACTAATGAAATTCTGATGATTTTTCAAAAAGTGCGTGGAATAATAATTAAAAATACAACTCAAACACAAAGTCCTAAAACATTTCAAAACCTAACCTTAAAATACACAGTTAAAAATAACAAAAAATCCGCTTGAAGTGGCAAGTAAGTTTAATAAACTTTTTTCTCCACGGTTGCTGGGCCGGACCCATGTTTTTGTGGGAACAGCACCCGAGAGGACTCATTTATGGGACCGGGTTCGTCCATGGTCCTGTCTCCTGTGAGCGAGGCGGAGTTGGTCTGTGCGGTGCGGGAGCTGAACGCCGAAAAAGTCTGGTGACGATACAATGGGATGTCCTATGTGCTTACTGAAGCGCTGCTTTAAGCCCCACTTTTCAGTTAACCACTCAACAAAATTCGATTAACCTGTCGTTCGCCCAAGGCGTTATTCCCGTCCACTGTGAACGCACGGTGTTCGTGGTTTGCCTCACCTATTGGCTCTCGTCATATCTTAATAATAGAGAGCAGTGTGTGCAGATCGCGAATACCCTCTCAGGAAAAAGTTATAAATGTCCTATGGAGTCCCACAGGGATCGATTATAGGGTCCTGTCCTTTTTCCTCGGCTACGGTCAAAAGATTGAGTTCATCGATCCATAATGGAAAGATGATTCAGTATGCTGACTATACGGACTCTCTGCATTAAGATCAACAACGAAACCAGATCTTGAAATCAAAGCCTCTGAAGAACTCAACTCATGCATTGATCATTTTTTCAATATCAATTTGAAAAAACATATTGTTATTCTAAACCAAGCGTGATTAATTTATGTTTTCGGCAACATGAAAACGAAAATCCGACCAATTGTGATGGTGGAGAAAACCATAATAGAAGAAGAAGAATCCACCAAGTTTCTTGGGATGCACCTTGATCGAGGGCTGACATGGGACGATCACATTGAGAGTGTCTGTTCAAAGGTTGCTTCTGGCATTTAAGTCTTACACAATTTGGCAAAATTCTGTTCATTGGATATTCTGAACAATAGGGACAGCCTTACTTTGGCCTAAAAAGTTACACTCCACATTTAGCTTATGGTCTAAGATTGTGGGGTGGCTGTTCTAGATACAAATTTAATAGAGTGTTTAGAATGCAAAATGAAAGCTGTCAGAATCATTTACAAATTATATCAGAGAGAGTCGTGTAAATTAGCCTTCGGGGAGCTTGGATTACTTGGACTATGGCCTAGCCTCTACATTCTCGACGTCGTGCTATACTGCCGATTCAAGTGCGTCACCCTTCGGGGTAGCGGACGTACTCCAATACGGAACTAGCGGCCGGGACAACTTTCGTATGGCACAGCAACAGACCTACGGTACTGCTTTTTTTGAACGCTTGCCATCTCAGGTTGGTGTAAGGCTTAATCAATAGGCTCCCTGAAGAGATCGGAAACTCGGTCAATAACCACAAACCAATTTAAATCTCGATTAAAACACTTCTTAGTGTCCAAAGCATTTTACTCACGTTGACGAGGTTTGCGATGGGTCGCTGGGATAGTCTTCACTAACATTAAAAAAAAAATTAGAATCTCCCCTTCTGATATATCCAAGAAAATTTTTGCCACTATCGAGAAAACGGCGGCAGGTGGCACATACCCAAAAAGTAATTTTTATTTTTAAATTTACTTATCTATGTATTTTTACTCAGAATTAAAATTAATCTGTGTTAGTTATTAGCATTAGGACTTTTATTTCTATATGACGCTTGCCAATACAATTATTGGTTTAATTTGTTTCCTTGGCAATAAAGAATATTATTATCATTAAGTTTGTATGTACTGTATGTTTAACGTATTGCAAGACAACACGTTGAGCATGCGTGTATAGTTAATTTATTTTGAAGCGAATTCTGAAGTGGCAGTTCACTGTATTTCTACTAAATTATATCCGTGGACCAATTTTTGGTCAGCATTAAAAACTTTTGTTTAACTGTACGAACATAGTTTTTGGCTTTCTGGACCACTGTTCTTTCTTACTCATATCTGTTTCTTCCAGTTCAGGATTTTTAGATCTAATCTTTCGAGTTCTATTGGGTATTTGCCATCTCAGAGTAAAGTCACGCTAAATCCCTACGTGATTCAATTCAATTCTTTTTATTGCATAAGGTACACAGAAGTACATCGAAATCCGTCAAATATAGAACAAATCTAAACTTAAGTTTTTACAAGTGCTATCAACAAAATAAAATTGAATAGTAGGTCCAAAAAATATAAATAAGCACACAAAAACATTTATTAAAATTAAAATTTAAAAGGCCACTGTCAGAAGAGGAATTCATTTACACTATAAAATTCATTTACTATTAAGTATCTCCTCAGGTTCCTTTTAAAAAATTGGTCAGCTCACAAACCTCCTTCAAAATTTTTTTTCTGAGAGAGAGGCATTATAAAAGTTTACACCCGCGTGCCACCGCCTCTCTAGTCTCGTGCAGGGACAATCGATGATTCTAAGCTGAGTAACGGCCGAATCGATGTTCCACGCCACATTGGAAGCTAGAAGTCGATTTCCTGGGCCTCCCCTGGATGCATTACCAGGACCACATGTATATGCTTAGCAGGTTTTAGAATTGAAGCTTAGTTAATGTCTCTTAAAAAATGATCATAGAAATCTATTCTATTATTTAACAATAGGTATTGGTTCAGTACAGTTATGTGTGGTTTGGTGTTTGTTGGGTCATGGCACCTTTAGCTATAGCTATTATGCTTGTTACTTTGAGTTAAGATCAAGGCAGGCTCTAAAGGTCTTCGGGCATCATCTCTTTTGTGTGACTTGAATTCATTGAGATTAAATAAGAACACTTTATTGTTGTAAGTGTTCTAGGAGTTCAAATTGTAGTGTTGAAAATGACTTTAGCCCGCAGGGGAAAAGTGGTATTTAATCTGACTATGAAAACGTAGTGACCATTCTTTCCAATTCTGCTGCTAAACGCTAAAAGATTTCTGCAGATGTTAGTATCAGAAATTATAGTATCAGAAAGAGATTAGAAAGGACAAGGAGGATTATTGAGTCCTATGGAGCTCCTTAGAGAATTTATGAAATTGAGATTCCAATAAAGCAAAAAACTTACTAAAGAAATCACAAGTCGTCAAAACTGATGTGATTAATTTGCTGAGTCAATTTGTTTTACTTCCCCCAGAAGTTATTTTTTTGTGCTCGAAGTCCTAAAAATCACTAAAATCTCTAACGGAAAGACCACAGAAGTATTATCAAAGGATTCGACACTAAAACGTTTCACTAGTCAGTAGTTTACATGTAATTGCCCATAAAGGTCCAAGACTCATAACTCAATGATTTAGCAGGGAAGGTTCTTAGTGTTTCTTTTTCTTTTTTCTTCTTTTATCTCCCTTTAGGGTTATACTCCATAAGGACTAATATGGATCTTTTTAAACTATCGGAGAAGGCTATGAATGAGCATATATATTGTTTTTCCGAGGTATATTGACAAAATCAAAGATATTTATATTCTTTGATAGCAAGAATGTAGGTGAGGATATTTTTTTTGTTCCTTAAACTGTTTTTGACTCGTATGTATGTACAGAACTATCTTTCAGCAGTACATGTCAGTAATACTTCAATTATTTTAAATATAATAATAATTGTTTACTAAAAAAATCAATTGGAAACGTTGAACATTTGAGGGGCCGGGACTTCTTGACCCCCCTCGCTGGCTACGACCCTTGTTTGACTGGGACGGGATATGCCTATTTATTATTCGAATATAGCTATAACCCTGACCACCTATCTGATTCCCTGTCATATCAGAAAATATTATTGTTTAAAGAAGCTGTTAGGTAACACGCACGTTGGTAACTTTAATTGCTGGTTTTTTTTCAGGAGATTGATCTAAAAGTTTTCCCCGAATGGGTTGAGGTTCGCTCACTTGAAGCCAATTACGTTTTTCTTGCAATAAAAATTTCTTCTCATTTTATGCATATTTCCTTGACACTGATCTTTAAACAAACACTTTAAGAAGAAAATACAATTAGGGAAATATAACTTCTTAATGGTGGTTGAGTTTAATAGTGCGGACTATGGCTGGGATGAATGTTCTTTTACTTCTGGTCGTAGTGGGTATTTAAAACTCCATTTATGAAGTGGTTTAAATTTGTCGCTTCCCTATCGAACCAGAATGTGCTAGGCCTTATCCTTACTAAATATTGTAAAATATTTACTTATACCCAGGCAGTAATTAGGACAATTCGAAAACATGGAATGATCCTTCTCTTAAAAATTTGTATCCAAGATATCAGTTGGTTGAAGAATTCTCCTGATTTTGAAATATTAAAACGTTTTATACTCGTAACTAGCTAAAATACCTTCGTTTTACACATTCGATAATGCAGTTGAAGCTTTAACTGAGCACAAGAACGTAGCCAGAAAAGAATTTGGGAGGGGTTCAGACTACTGATATTTTCCCGTAGTGACAGAGAGTAAGGCCTATTTCTTTTAATCAAAGTTCTTGATTGCCGCACTTTTTAAAAACTCCAAAAGAGCTTTTTCAGCCTTGCGGATGCGCTCTTCAACGAGGCGTTTCATGGCTTTCGCCAGGTTTACCCCAGCACTAAGACTAACTCTTTGATCATTTTCACTTTGGAGAAGTAACCATCATTAATAAGAGAGGACAGCTTCATAAACCCCGAATTTCAATGTATCAACAGCTACAAATGTTCTCTTTGGTAGACGGGCCCATATGACGTTGTTTAGCGAACTGGGGCCGACTGGGACTATTGGGGTTTGGGACTTCCCCTTCAAGCACTTTTTTAGCAGCTCAGGATCTGACAGGGCTTGGAAAATAGGCTTTCTAGCATAATGGCTCCTGGAAGATGAAAGTGCTGTGAGTGGTCATAAGTTTCATTACTAAGTACACATTTGTTGTACTTACACCAAGTATCTCGGTTTTAGGGCACAACTGATGAGTAGGTTTTTCATTCGAGGACTGAATGTGGAAGTATGAAGCCCACACTGCTTGCTTCATACCTATCCAGATTGTGAGGATTTCTCCTGATAGCCAATCCGTAAAAAATTTGTATTTTTGAATTGCTGCTGCTGTTAGCCTATTTTTACCAGACAAAAATTTTCCATCCGCTAATTTGAATTTCTTTTTTTTCGCTATAAATTTCCGCAGTCTCGTACCCATTCTCTTTTGTACGTGGCCAACGCATTCTACTTGCTAATTGCCACATCTTGGCCATAAGGATGAGAGTCACATACAGATTTGTAGGCATTTGTATCACCGTCACCTAAATACTCAGTGTAGCGAACGTTGTACTAAGAAGCGATCTTTCGAATAGCTTTATTGCCCCTTCTACCTCCATCCCACCACTTGTCCCTTGGTAGTTAGCCTTACATTCTACAGTGTGCTCATTCTCAGTCTATTAGGGCATGGCCGAT
>NW_025790679.1:0-18093 GCF_021130785.1 Homalodisca vitripennis
AAAGTTAAAGATATTTTTAAAATTATAATTTAATTGACGCAGGGGCTCCTTCTTATTGGAGAAAACACTATTTTATATTATATGATAAAAGAAAAGTCACAATCATCACAATAATTTAATTTTTTCACACGAGGCCTTTCGACATTAAAAGATGCCATCATCAGGTGTGAATCGAGTTGAGGATAATATAAATAGTTTACAACTTTAAACAATTATCAGCTGAATAAAACTTAATACAAGATTTGGTTTAATTAAAAGTAAATTAAAAGAAATATTAATATATGTATAAAAGTATTGGATAAAAAGAGAACTCTATGTAACAACACTCTAAAATTTAGAATATTACGTGAATAAATTAATTCTATAAAATAAATTGTTTCATGTGATATCCATTACATAGTTTTTTGTTAGTATATATAATGTATACTCTGATAAATTCTCCTTGTTCTTCTTATCTCCCTTAGATAAACAAAAAGAACATTGGTTTCCATAGTGATAAGTTAATTGGATGTGTCTCTTCAAAGATATGTGTCAACGAGCTGGAAATTTAGCTTAAGATTAAAAACCAGCTCCAACAGGCTTAATTGATAAACAAGATCAAAGTTCCTAGTAAACCTAGTTGTATTATTACATCTTCCATTTTGTTTACTTTGAGCAGATCAGATCAAAAGGCCAACTGTAGGCTTACAGATCAATATTAATATGCATACAAATGTTCTTTTAGTTTTTCTTATTAAACGATTTTGCTTTTTTGAATATCAAACAATGAAGTACAAACATTTTTTAAATTCCTAAATAACCAATAAAAACATTTTATTTACTTAACATTTCCTTTGATATATATTGGATTATACCTTAAAAATTAAACATCATTCCATAACTCTACAATTTAAAAAAGGACAAAATATCTGTGATGCTTAACATTATCCCTATGTGGTTAAAATAGGAATCCAGCAACTAGTACAGCCAGCTGTTAATTTTTTACTTTAATTAAATAATTATCAAATTACCAGTTATTTTATATCTATGACAGGCATTAATATAATATCTTACTAAAAAATATAAATATTTGTAATTGACTTACTCGCTTTACTATAATTTATTCTAATCATAGTATCAAGAAACCATGATTCAGTTAACCACACTTTATAGGGTTATTAAAGGCAACTAAATCAATTATAAAAAACTAAACAGTTATTACTATTCAAAAATATTATCTTCTATGAAATAACCCCGAAGTGGGGTTGTTGCTTCCATGTGATTATTATACAAAGAAATTTAATGATAGCATTTCAAAGGTTGTTTAATTAATGTATTTTGATTCAATGTTTACTTGAAACTCCTTCACTATACTACTTTTAATAATTTGGTTAAGTGGGAGAGAAGAGATTGACGTTTTTCCTGTCAATGTTGAGAAACTTGATTTCTGAAATAAAGTGGGCTTTTGTAAATTCATACTTCAACCATACAAGCGACAAACAACTGATTATTATCAGATGTGAATGAGTATTTACCATATAGCATTCAACGGCTTTTCATTCATGTTGAGATTTGACCATTTACCCTCTATTATAGAAAACAAACATGTTTAAACCCTTTCCAGAGCCAATGACGTTACTAGACTCCACTGACGCAAAAATCAAATTTTTTTTATATATATATTATTTAAAAGCATTTCTGGGTAACAAACTTAGTTAAAAACCTGTTAAACAAGAGGACAACCGTTCAGGACCATTTTGAAGGTCACGGCTCTTGATCGATCGACCAAAATAGCATGCGGCCGGTTGTTCATAGTCTCCCAGCAGAGCCAACGATGTCTTACTGACGCCGCGCTTCAGTCTGCCTGTAGCCTCCGTTGAGGGTTTAGATGTTTATTCGCCCTCACCCGCCTCCCTTCCATTTTTCTGGTATCTGCGTTGTGTTGTATCTTTTCAATTTTTGATGTTATGTTTTAATCACATGTACAAGGTTGTACTAGTTTTGTAAGGTGTATTATTATGTTGTCGTGATTGTAGGGCTTTATTGGTCAAAGTTTAGTTTTTTTTTTTTTTTTTTTTTTTTTTATTTTTTTTTTTTTAGTGTGTCATTCTGCTTCTTTTTATTTATCTTATTTGTAATATAATATATTAGCATTTTTACTATAGTTCTTTATATTTTTCTCCTAAAACTACAAAAAATTACTATATGCTTTGTGTTTTTTTTTTGTAAAATATTAACGCAATAATTCGTGTTCAGAACTTTTTATTAATTTTATTTATATGAACAACATAGAATAGTCAAAATTAAAATTTTTTTTCCAGTTGAAAAATTTATGAATTTTTTACCATTTTTTGCTGTAAAGATTAACAATAAAGAGTGAATAAAAAAATATATTGTGGTTTTTCGTTTTTGTTATAAGAATTAGTATGGATTTTTTTGGGAAATTGGTTTTGGCTTTAGGTTATGTGAGAATTTTTTTTATTTTTAAAGTGTATCTGGCTTCTTAGGAGTAGATCTAGGAGTATGTGTTGGTTATTTATTTGTGGGCTCGCTAAGGGTTAATAACATTTTATGTAATCAATGTTAATGTGCACAGCAGAAATAACTAAAACAACTATTGTATATTTAATTTTCCCTTTTTTTGAAAAGACCACACTACATGGAACCTATCTCCCCAATAATAACATTAACGCCTGAAACCTAAGAGACTGGAGTCTTATCAGTGTTTCACCTCAATATAAATTTCAACCGGAGTCTGTTCCCTTCTACGAGCCGCTAATGGTAGCATAGCTATTTTCGCACTTGGGAGAGGAGATACGATCGGACATTTTTCGTTTCTAGAGGAGATGCTACTGTCGTCAAAGAGTTTTTCAACCCATCTAAACTGCGGATTGGTCTCATTTTGCAAGGGGGAGGGCAAAGGAGTCAGGCTAGGCGGCAAAGTTGCCTATACATGTCAAAAAAGTATTCCCTACACGCTGTGAGATTACCAGTACACTTACTTTCCGGAAGGTAAGCGCCTCGTTTCATTCCATTTAAAACAAGAAACTCTTTGTTTCAATTCACAAATCAAAAAACTGTTTCACTAATAAATACCTTTTGTGTACTGTGGAACGCTTAACGGAGTAATGAGTAATTAAATATTATTTACATGCATCTATAATGTAATTATATATATATATAGGTACCTTTGGGATTTAATAAACCGACCACACACCAGGTATGAAGTAAACACAAAAATATAAATTTATAGAATAACAAAACATGAGTAGAACGAAAAAAAACAAACTCTGTAATTACAAAATTACAAACTTTAAAAGCAATTTCCAGGTATTATGATCGGTATTGTTGGTCGCTTTGTTATCGTATTTGTTTATCTTTCTCACCGAGAAATCCCGATTACGGCTGGACCGCGCCGCATCACATGGATTATTTAAGTTTTTGCACGGTGTTTACAATAATTGCCTTTCCCATTTTACAGTTGCAATTTTATATTTCTGATGCAGCCCCTTATAGAATTTGATATTTGACTGATAGGTACTATCTGCGAGGGAATGTTTTTCTTGTTGGTTGACATCAGCATACAGGGTTTAGTTTGCAAAGTCGGCTATGTCACACGAAAACCGAAAAATAGCCCGTGCTGATGGCCGTTGGGAGACACTTACGCATTTTGGGGTGGCGTGAGTGTGAGTCAAGAATAAAAACGAGGTAGTTTTTAATGTTTTTTGTTTCCAATATGTAAAGAGTTTAGTTTTTGTTTTGGGGGCTAATGTTTGTTTCTTGTTGAATTTTTGTGTTTGTGAAGAAAATGTAGGGGTAAAACACGGTAATGGGTTTTACAATCAAAGCGATCGCACCAGCTGAAGGGGTAGGCGAGGAGACTCTGCTAATCACGTTATTTACTAGGAGGCCGACATCGTGACTATTGACCTCTGTCTGAGGATGGGGAGGGGTTTGCGACAAATGAGCAACTTCCTCGTTTTTATTATTTGACACGAATACTATTGTTTTCTTACGTCTAATCTAGAGTAATCAGTAGAGAAGCAAAATGTCAAATAACGATTCATGTCTGGCGTCGTTCGGTCGGTATAATCCCTAAAGTAATCCTATAATATGACGTATATATATTATATATACACACACACACATACACACACACACACACACACACACGCACAACACGCTATGCACACACAACACCACACACACACACACACACTAATGCGGGCTTGTGGGAATACAGATAACTGTCCCTACTAGTGACACGAATCATTTGTAAAACACTTGACACTTGTAAACAAATATTCTGTCTGTGAAAGATTCATTGGGTGCAAGCCTTCTGGTGTATGCCATTTTCTTTTCACCTTATTTGATGAAACCTAGTATGGGAAATTGTTCTGGAATGTATCTGATTAAACATGAAACTAATACTTTTGTTAGTTAAACAGTTTAATTTTGCATCTACTTAAATATATGTTTAATTTTTCATTTAAATGTGCAAGTGAACATATAAATTTCTATGTGAATTTACATTTTAAATTTTTTTTTATTATCAAGAGAAAATTACTGAAAACAACAAGTTTTTTTATTATAAACGTTTTTTGTGTCAATTCCGCAACCAAGAAGGATTGTTATCTTAAAATAAATAATTGCCAGCCTCTCAGCTGCTATAAATGTCATTGGTTTGTTTTTGTTTGTGGCTGTTTAGCTTGTACACCATTTTATTCCAATTATTTATTTATTGACGGGCGCTTCTCTTGTGTTAACTTAAAAAAAATTATTTCCTCCCCCCTTTTTGATCTTTAAATATGGAGCATTCATGTATTGGAGCAAATATTCTGGTTTTTTTGATATAAATTAAATACATAGTTTAAATCTCTGTATTTCTTAAAAATTAAATCCATTATTATTTAATAATTCCAGTTTTTAGTGCACAACAAAAATAACATATGCGTATTTCACCCAACTCAGCTAGAAGAATATTTTTGGACTAAGTTAAGCTATTCTTATATTAGGATACGGTACTCACAATGAAGGACATTTTTCTTCTAAGACACTTAATATTGTTGAGACCTAAGTTGTCTACTGTAGTGGTGACATTAACCTGAAATAAATAAGAAATTATTGGAAACTGAAAAAAGGCCTAAAAAAAGGATGGGAAAGATCACAACAGCCACACAAAGAAAGGTTTTCAGAAGAGAACATTAATCTTCATCAGAAATAACAGTGAAGAATTTGAGAATAATCAACCAAGAAGTCTAACCTGGAGATCTAGCAAAAGAAATAGTTATTGAAGAAGAAAGGAACACCAACAAAAGACTTGTTATCAGCAGTAGCATCTTAAAAACTATTGGTATCTGGCTTTTTGTTATAGTTCCAAATAAAACCTGATAAAACGAACAAACCTAAACATTTTGTCAGATGAAGTATCAAAATAGACAAAACATTCTTAATGAGCTTAATGTTAAATTTATCAGATAAAAGTGAAGGTAATAGAAATTCAACAAGTTCTGAGTGGCCAATAAAAGATTTTCTAACGTATCTGATAACAGTCACTTAGTGTTCCTGGAAGAGTTGAGATCGAAAAGACGTTGAGAACACATTTAAATTTAATTTAAGAAAACTTGTTTCAATATTTTTCTTTATGCGGACATGGCCGACTTTAAAAAGCGGACATGAAACAAAGAAACAAGGTAGTTTAAATATCAGAGTGTAATTGTGTAAGCAATGTTTCAACACAATGTTACAAACAATTAAGTAACAATTATTAGGAGTCTCTTGTGATGGTGAATATATAACTTTTTCTAGTACTCTAGTTAGGTTAATTAAAATGTCAGAAATAACTTAACTGGGCTTTTATTATCAACATTATTAGTATCTGAATGTCTAAACAACTATGTATCAAGTGCCAACGTCCTGTTAACAGATGTTCTAAAACTAAATTACGTCTAAAATTGCCAACGTCTAGTTAACTGGATGACACAAACAAAACTCATTGAAAATTCTAAATAAATCTTTTATTAATTCAGAAACATTTTTATTTTTAAATAAATGACACATGAAAACTATTAATAATATATCTGTTCATGTATAGCCTATTTTATTACAAAACAAAAATAATCTAAAGTTTTATCTTTTTATCAATGGTCAAATTTTTAAGGATTTTGTTAGTGGGAATACTTAAAAAAACCTTGATAACTAATAAATATATAATTTAAAGTTTATTTTTTTCTCGTTTTAGTGTTATCTACATTTTTCCTTTAACTTTATATTTTGATTAAAAATCATGAGCTGTTCATAAAGCTTTAATATTTGTGCCAGTTTTTAGATAAAAACAAAATTGCTGTAACGTTTTTTATTTGTAACATTTTATTGTGGAATTTAGGGAGACTTTAATAAGCGGCCTAAACTTGTTTTTCAGTTGTTTTTATCGAACAATTTTATATATTATCTAACTTCGATATGTAAAAATAGTACAGGTAATTTCTGAGCAATATATGGGTCAAACCTCGATTTTTTCTCATATATATAATGTTCCAATAGTCAATTAGAAAAGGAAATGACTAGAATTTCTTGCCGGAAAGCAGTTATAGGGAGCAACAATTTTAAAACACATGACCGTCTGGCGGTTGCCTGCTCCCTATAACTGCATTCCAGCAAGAAAATTCTAGTCATTTCCTTTTCTAATTGACTGTTGGAACATTATATTGTAATATGAGAAAAAAATCGAAGTTGACCCATATATTGCTTAGAATTTACCATAGTACAAAATAACAGTAATAATAAATTACCGTAACAATAAGAATCTCGTACATTACCGTACAAGTTTATAAATTTAACACTAACATTACAAAAACAATAAAATTAACTATGGCCTAGACTTAGATATCAAAGAAACCTTACAATATTCACAACTTGCCCAGCTTAATATCAGAGTAACCGCATTTGTGAAATGGAGGACAGTATCTCCCCATGGGTTACCAAGAGCCAAATCCACATGAACAACTTGATGAAGTCACTTAAACAAATCCCGTCACTTGTAAGAAATATCTCACACATTTTTCTCATATTCATCGCCATTTTTCAGTTTCATAATATTAATTACCTCTTGGCTGTTTATTGTTTACATTACAATTACTGTAACTAATAAGTTGAAATCATATGCTTGAGTTATTTATTTAAGTTAAATAAATTGTAATATCTAATTAATCCTTCGGATAAAAACATCGAACTATTCGATAAAAACAACAGCAATAACGAGTGTAGGCCGCTTATTAAAGTCTACCCAATTTTTTAACAGGATATTTATAATTTAATGATATACAGTAAAGTAATTGAATAGATCCTAGCTATTTTTTACATTTTACTATGGAATTTTTCAACAGGATCTTTATAACTTAATGGTATTACAGTAAAGCAATTAAATAGATCCTAGCTATTTGTTTTACCATAAATAAGGTTCAAATATAAAACAAATTCATTTTTACATAAGTATATCTTTGTTGTAATGCCACATTTTTATTTGTGAACATTTTATTTCCAAATTTCAACATGGTGTTCATATCGTAATTATGGTCTTTAATAAAGTAGTTGAATAAAGTAGTAAAGTTATTGAATAGAGAGAGCCCAACTATTTATTTTAAATCACCCTGTGGAGGTCCAAATGAAAAAGAAATGCAAGAATATAAACTTTGTTATCTTATAATAAAATATTCCAATTTGAGTAGTTATTTATTGTATTTAATTTCAATACACTGACTATTTATCTATAATTCAATATATAAATCGGTATCAATTTACAAAATCGTGACCATGGAAAGGTATGTTCATTTTTTTTTCCTGAAAAACTACAATTTTTCCTGAAAACAATAGTGAAGAAAAGGTACTTTGGGATTATACCGACCACACCCAGACATGAATCGTTTATTTCACATTTCGTTTCTACTGATTACTAGATTAGCGTAGTGTAGAACAATTATTTCGTCAATATAAAACAGGGAATTGTCTTATCGCAACACACTCTCCCCATCCTCAGACAGAGGTCAAAGTCGAGCGTCTAGTAGATAACGTGATTGCAGAGTCTCGCCGCCGTTCAGCTGGTGCATCGCTTTGTTTGTACTTCCGTGTTTTACCTCTACATTTCTCCAAAACACAAAAATTCAACAAAAACAAACATTTACCAAACTAAACTTTTTACTTAAAAAAAACACTCAAAAACTTGTTTTTAATTCTTGATCACATTCCGCCACCCAAAATGCGAGTGCCTCCGGCCATCAGCGCGGGCTTCGACAGCACCTTCGGTGCTGCCCCGCGCTGATGTCGACGAAAGAAAAACATCCCTCGAGATAGGTACCTATCAGTAAAATATCAAATTCTAGAGGGGCTAATCAGATATATAAATTGAATTGTAATGGAAAGGCAATGATGTACCGTGCAAATCACGTGATGCCGCGCGGCCTGCCGTAATCAGGATTCTCGAGAAAGATAAGATAACAGCGACAACAATACCGATCAAAATACCTGGAAATGCTTGTAAGTTTGTAATTTTGTAATTGAAGAGTTGTTTTTTCGTTCTATCATGTTTGTTTCTATAAATTTCTATTTTTGTGTTCTTCATACTGGTGTGGTCGGTATAATCCCAAAGTACCGAAGAAAAAATTCGTCGGGCAACGAAAATCAAAGGAGTTACGATTTTTTTGAAATCCTCTGAAAACTCTGTTTTTGACAGTACCTCTGGCAATTTTACTGAAATGATGACGTTAATCCTGTCAACGATGCCTGCCCGCTGCGCAGTGCTGCGCACTGCTTGCTCTTTTAGAAAAAAAATTAACTCGAGCTTGCAAAAGTCGAATCCCAGATCACGTGATTGCCCCTGATCCTTAAGCCCTTCAACGTGTTGTTCGACAAAATTTTGTCGGTTATTTTCCATCTTTAATGCAATAATGCCCGAAAGGCATCAATATAATGCAATGATATACTTTCCCCCCAGTTTATATGCACCTGTGATAATAACACTTGGCTATAAATGCCCAACCCATGAAAAAAAGTCCATTTTTCATGGTCACGGTATTGTAAATAAATACCTATAAATCATTAAATTTGTATACAAAATGAGAAAGATGCAAATTATTTTAAAAAACGTTGCAAAATTATATAGAAAACCTCAGGCACTGCGCAGCTGTATACTTTTAATACCTAAATGATTGACACTGACAGAGCATTTGAAAAGTTCTTCTGGCACTAAAAGAGTTAAGCTTCAAATAATTCATTATTAGTATTAATATAAAAGTGTGGGATAAAATATAAATGTACCTTCAAGAATGTTTTTAAGTAAAACTTCCTTACTACTTGGGAATACATTTTTTTAAACAAACAAGATAATAAAAGATTAAAGACATTGAATTGATTCTAACCTATAGATGTAAAACAAATAAGTATTTTTTAAATTGAAGGTATAACTCCCACTATGATTATTTATTATTGAATAAAATAAAAATAATATTACCCAGTCACCGGTCTGATGGTACTTTTTAACTTTAATACCTCCAAACTATGTCTAGTGGGCAAAACGAAATGACAAAGTCTAACAAAAGCAGGGCAATGAAATACACGATGTCACCATATCACACAATATACGAAGTAGGTAGAGATACACTATTACACTACAATACGTGCAGTTGGCCCCTACGTGTAGTGTGATGGATGTAAATGTGGCAGAGACTGGTGGATAGCCTTGCATTATATCAGTGACACAAGAGAATAATTATTCATATTCATTATTCATATGAACGATGTGTACCAAAAATGACTGAGAAGTGAGAAGCAGTGTTTCCAGCCCTAAATATTATCCCCGGCATTACACAAAATTACTCCCAAACTAACCTATATTTATCCCAAACATTTTTCCAAATTCTCCCAAAATTAGTCCACGTGTTTTCACTAATTTACATACATTAATAGCATAGTGCATGTTTTTTACATTTAATCAATTCACTGAAAACTCTATATCGAAGCATTTGAAGAAGGGCAACACCAGAAAGAGTTATACAACTATTTCCAGATTTTAAAAAAGAAACAAACCACAGCTTGTTTTCATTTTAAGATCGTGTGTCCACTGACCAGTGCTGTTTTACTGACTTTTATTGATCAAAACTCTGTTTAAATTACCTAAGATCGCATGCGATTTCTAATTCAACTTGCAGATCAATTTCATTTAAAGACTACTGGAATACATTACAACTTTAATTTAGCTAGAAATGTTTAATTTAAAGAGTTATTATCAGGAGGATTACAGCGCACTTTACCTTAGCAATCTGATTTTTTTGGTAAGATTGGAGGGATTCTGTGAGTGCAGAGAATGAGGTAGGTATAATCTGTAAGGATATGTAGTGGAAGAACTTGGATTTCAACGATTCCCATAGTTCTTACAATGGTTTTGGTCCAATTCAGAGGTCAAATTCAATGCTCACTGTTTATGTAATTTACTAAATACTACAACGTATAATTACTGTAGAATTATGTTCACAGCAATAAACCAATGAAAGCTTATCTCTAGAAATAACGACAGTTATAATAGGATTCCATAGAGAGAGTTATCAGGTTATTTATATTTTCGTATTACCCCAAATGTCATGCTACCCTAAATGGGCTAATTTTATCCAACGATTGGCTACACTGCTGATGATTGAGGTCCGGAGGTCCAAGGGAGAGAGAGAGAGATAATGTTGATTGAAGCTATGACTGCGCATTTTCGGTTCCTTCCTTTATAGTCGCAATTCTTCAAGAAAAACAACCTCCCTGGTAATAGTTATAAAGTGGTCACCACCAAGTGACAGCGCTACCATTGTGATCGCACACCTCTTTCTACTGATGCTGCCACTACCTGCAGTGTTTCTCCTTTTGCTCCTTGTCTCTATTACAGTAGCTTTGGATCTGCTGACGCATTAGCGACGTTATGTTTAAGCATGGGCGCACACTGTAGACGCGCCTGCGCCGCGCCGAACCGCGCCGCCTTTTGGAAATAATTCCGGCTTAATATAGTTTGCATGTGTTCAAAATGGGATGTGCGCACACACTAAAGCGCGCCGCGCAGCCGCGTCCGCCGCGGAATAATACCGCTGGTCAGAACTCTTGGGAGAAGTCGAGCGGAATTTGTTCCGCTGGGGCGGCGCGTCTATAGCGGAACCGTTTCTTAGCCGCGGTTACCTTCGGGTTGTCTTCGTACTACCTCTGCCATCGTCGGTGAGGTAATAAGCAGTCGACGTAAAAAAACAATCTGCTTTTTTTGATCGCAGATGTTGTAATTTTTTGTTTCAGAAACGACAATTGTAAGTCCAAATGGAAATCATTGCGGAGGAGTGCTATAGAAAAAACGTTTACTAAAGAGAGAAACCAAGTCTGGTCAAAGCAGCGAAAAAATTGAAACCTTGGCGCTTGGACCAGACAGATGGACTTTGTGAAGCAATGTGTGAATGTTCAGAGGGAACAAGAAAGTAATTATTTTCGACGACTAGTCTTCTATATGTGAAAATGACCCCGGAACTAGTAAAACAGTCCGGTTACCAAGACACCTTCGATACCTGGACCTGAACCTGAGTCAGCCTCAAATGAACCTGGATCTGCCTCCGCTACACCTGTGTCTGCCTCTACTGCGCCTGTGGTCTGCCTCTTCAGAAGGCTTTAACAATAAAGAAGTAGGCCTAAATTCAACACGTAAAAGACCATGTAATAAGCTGGTCATGGCGCTACATGGAAAACCCCAAGACTATGACAAGCTGTATTTCAAGAATATGTTAACTTAAAAAAAACAACAACTTAATAATAAATCACTCGAAGTTACTCGTGGTGACCATTTTGACAAAACATTTCCAAGGAGTTAGAGGAAAACTGTACGAACCTTGCCACCAGAGTTACAAATTAGAGTGAAATCTAACATTTCCAGAATAATTCATGATGCAGAGCTAGATGCCATTTCTGGATCATATAACACCGCTCATTCATTTCTACGCGCAGATTCCTACACCCACAGCACCAGTTCCTTTTCAGACAACCCAATATATGCCGCAACTACCAACTCCTATTGGTCAGATGGGACAATACCCAGGGGCACAAGAGGGACGGTTTGCTGTTTCACGTGATAGATCCAGTAACTTTCCCGTATTTTTTCCTTTCTCATTTATAGGATGAACCCACATTGTTTTTTGTCTCTTCTCCTCCTTTTCTGATTGAAGAAGACAAAATAAAAAACAGATCTTCAGAGCTGCTCATCGTGTAAATTATTAAACAAAACGACACAACATAACCATACGACTGCACACTAACTGATAGCACTGCAGCTGTGGTGAGTTGAGGGAAGGAGTTCGGCGCGCCCAGCGCGCCCAGTATGTGCGACGGTCAGCGGAAACTTTCCAAAAGGCGGCGCGGTTCGGGGCGGCGCGGCGCGTCTGCAGTGTGCGCCATGCTTACTGGTCCTTGTTCATTCCCGACTCCACTTTATATTGTAGAGCCATAGTGGTATGCCATGATTTTCATTTATAAATGCAGATATTATTTTGACTAGATTCAATAAGTTTTAGTAATGACTTTTTTTAGTAAGAATTAAAAATCACAAGAAAAACTTATACTAACGATTAAAATACTATAAAAACAAATAAAATATTTATGTTTTTAATAAAACATATTTGTAGCGTTTGACAGTTATGTTACAAGTTCAAACAAATTAATAAAAATAATAGTTAATGTGAACTTACACACAAAATCATGATTCTGCCACTTACTATGCCGTTAACAAACACGATAGTCATATGTCTAATCCGTAGATATTATGTAATTTGCACAATAATTTTAATACATCTGTATCATTTCATGTTATTATAATTATTACATATTAAATGTTATTTTATAATTCAGTGTATATTTACATAACTTTTTATCTATATAAACAAAAAGTATGTTGAGGTTTTAGTTTAAAAAGTTCATTTCTTCATACCAAGTGAATAAATTATTTGGTATTTAAAACTATTTTTAACACTTTGTAAAACACACTTTTAAAACGTATTTTATGTTTATAAATACAAATATTACACGTTTTTAGTAAAATCTGATTGGAGTTGTGAATATTTTTTGAATATAGGAGAAATGATTTTACTCTTTAGTCTGGGTTAAAACGTGTTAAACGTGTTTTTATTAATGTTCATTTTTGTTTTTAAGAATGTCAAGACTGTGAAACCCCAGCTGTGCTGTTTCAGTGTTGTGTCCTTTATTTTAATTTAAAATGTAGTTTTTTTTTACCCAATTAGTGGTTAAAACTATATAAAACAGTTTCTTAAAACATTTTTGTTCATAATTTACATAAAAATGTTTAGATTTTTTTCGTAATCTTTTTTTTCCAGTTACTTTTTCCTACAACTAACCTTACCCGTTAACTTTAATTGTTTTCAGTGTTTGTTTACTATTAGTAGTTTTTCAAGTGAGAAGGTAATGGACAACTTAAAATTTGCCCCTTCAAAACAACTCAAACTGTTTGGATTTTGATACCATAACTAATGATCACAATTATTGTTCTAATAAGCAAACAATGAACATCATTTCAGGAAAAAACTATTTCTAATGACGATGTCAATAATCAAAACGAGTGGCAAATCGAAACAACTAGAAACAAAAAGACATTTGTCCAACAGCCAACGTTTCAGATGTTAAGAAACCTTGTAGACCTACAGAGTACGTTGCAAAAACTGCTAGACCTATTGAATTGCACAACAGATTTGAAATGCTGAGTAAACGCCAACCTAGGCTCTGAAGAAGAAACGATGAATGACGACAAATGTAGGACGAAGGTGAGGCCTCCACCTATATTTGTCCCCAACATTGTCAACATAAGTAAAATGATGGTAAACATTGAACAAGTAATTAAAAAAGAGTCATATTCATTTAAATGCATAGCTAGAGATAAAGTAAAAATTAACACTGATACTATTGAAGCCTACCGCGCATTAGTCAAAACATTTAACTAACATTGAAAGTAAACTTCCATACATACCAAATAAAGGGTGAAGACAGAGCTTATAGAGTAGTGCTTAAGAATATTGCACTTCTCTACGGAACCCCAGGAAATTAAAAACAGCTATAGAAGCTTATAACCACAAAGTTAGGAATGTGTCAAACCTTAGAAGTAGCAAATCTAAAGATCCACTGTCAATTTTTTTTGTAGACTTAGAGCCAGCATCAAACAACAAAGACATTTTTAAAATTGAATTCCTACTAAATGCCAAAAATTGTGTTTGAGCCCCCTTACAAACGTAATGATGTGGTGCAGTGCAAAAAAGTGTCAAAGATATGGGCACACAAAGGCTTACTGCTGGTACCAAAACCGCTGTGTAAAATGCGGCTCAGATCATGATACTAGCAGCTGTAATAAATCTGTAAATGTTCCTCCCAAATGTGTATTATTGTGGTGGTGAGCACCCAGCCAACTATAAAGGTTGCTCTATTTACAAAGATATTAAGAAAAAAGGCTTTTCCACCTCTAAAGACCATGCGTTTAAAAAAAGGACACTCCTCCTCCAGTGCAAGATCGAGAAGTAGATAGACCTATATCTGTTCGTACTCAAAATTCAACAGGTAATCAGTCTCAACCAGTATCACCAACCTTATCTTATGCTAGAGTGGCATCAGGTCAATCAAATGTAGAAGCAAATCACAATCTGAATCAAAATAATTGATGGATTTTTAAATAAGTTCGAAATGATGATGTCTCAACAAGCCCAGCAAATAGGTACATTGATTAACCTATTGACAACTGTCATATCAAAACTAAAATGAATAGATTTTATAGGATTGGACTCTGGAATGCCAATGGCTTGGCCCGACATGGCCAAGATATTCAACTTTTTATTTCAATTACACAAAATAGATATTATGTTAATTTCTGAGGACCCACTTTTACAAAACTTAAATTTTTTTCAAAATCCCAAATTTTACTTTTTATTCTACAAACCACCCTGACAATACGGCGCATGGAGGTTAGCGCTGTGCTAATCAGAAAACAAATAAAACATTATGAATTACCTAGATTTCAAGAAGATCATATTCAAGCTACAAGCATAGTGGTTGAGGACTGGATGGGACCACTTACATTTTCTGGTTGTTTACTGTTCCCCCGAGGCACAATATTACCAAACTTCAATTCAACGAATTTTTCGAAACTTTAGGGCCTCGTTTTGTAGCAGGTGGTGACTTTAATGACCAAACATGTCATGTGGGGTTCAAGGTTGATTAACCCTAGAGGTAGAAAATTTGTTAAATTGCATGAATGACAATCACTTGAGTTACGTATCTACAGGGGAACCAACCTAATTGGCCTTCAGATCCCAACAAAATTCCAGATCTTCTTGATTTCTTTGTTACGGGAGGTATTTCTCCTAACTATATGGAGGCTGTTTCATCTCTTGATTTGTCGTCCGATCACTCTCCGGTCATCCTATCAATAAGTTCATCATTTGTATTGAAAGGAAAAGGCACCCCGTCCTTATCGAATAAAGGCACAAACTGGGTGAAGTTTCGTGTGAAACGTTAAATGACAGTTTAAGTCTTAATATATCACTTAAAACAAGAGAGGAAATAGACAACGCTGTGGAAAATTTTTAATTATACTGTTCAGAAATCTGCTTGGAGTGCAACGCCTGAACTTAATAATACAACGTGTGGCAATATCAATTACCCAATATATATTAAGCAGCACATTGCTCAAAAACGTCGCTTACGAAGAATATGGCAAAATTCTAGAAATGTAAGAGATAAAACAATGTTTAACAGAGCATCAAGGACAGTTAAAGATTTTGCTTAAAAACTTAAAAAACATATGGTTTCAAGAATTCACTTCAAATCTCTCCCCAACTGAAGCAACAGACTATTCTTTATTGGAAAGTAACAAAAAGCACAAAGAAACCGCAAGTGCCCATTCCTCCAATATCTAAACCAGATGGTTCTTGGGCGAAAAGTAACAGAGAGAAAACTGATTTGTTTGCTGCATATTTTAGTAATGTTTTCAAACCATACCCTGTAGATAACAACTTTGATAATAGACATGTTGTAAGGGAGTTTCTTGATTCACCTAACCAACTCTCACTACCTATTGGCTCCTTTAAACCATCTGAAATATATGATGAGATTAAAAATCTTAATCCCAAAAAGGCCCCTGGTTATGAGTTAATAACAGGTAAGATACTACAAGAGCTTCCTAGGAAAGCCATACTCTTTCTTACCTTCGTATTTAATGCTATTTTGAGGCTTGAATACTTCCCATCACAATGGAAGGTGGCTCAAGTTATTGTTGTTCCTAAGCCAGGAAAACCTCAAAACGAAGTAATGTCGTACAGGCCAATCAGTCTACTACCTATACCTTCTAAATTATTCGAAAAGTTATTTTTAAAACGACTTCAGGTTTTTATAACTGAATGCAATTTAATTCCCAATCATCAGTTTGGTTTCAGAGTGCACCACTCCACTATCGAACAAGTCCATAGAGTAGCTAATATAATAAGGCAAGATTTGGAATCAAGAAAATTTTGTTCTGCAGCCATTTCTCGATGTGAGTCAAGCCTTTGACAAAGTGTGGCATGAAGGGCTTCTATTTAAAATAAAAAGTCATCTACCTCACACTGTTTTACAACATTATAAAATCTTATTTAGAACGAAGGTATTTTCAAATCAAGTTTGATGATTGTCTTTCAGATCTGAAAGAAATAAACTCTGGTGTACCTCAGGGAAGTGTACTAGGACCAGTGCTGTACTTAATTTTCACTGCAGGACATTCCAACTAATCAAAATTCTTTGACAGCAACATTCGCCGATGACACTGCCGTACTGGCATCCCACTCCAACCATGTTGTAGCGTCACAAATTCTACAAACTAACTTAAATTCTATCACAGTTTGGCTTAAAACTTGGAGAATTAAAGTGAATGAAACTAAATCTGTTCACGTCACATTTACGTTGAAACATGACACCTGTCCACCAGTGTTTTTAAACAACATTCAAATTCCTCAAAGAAATGAAGCTAAGTATCTGGGTGTACATCTCGATAGGAAGCTGACTTGGAAACCACACATATGGAACAAAAGGCTCCAATTAAAATTCAAAATTCTCAAAACTAAATTGGCTTTTTGGGAACAAATCCCATTTATCAATAGAAAGCAAAACTGTTGTTGTACAAGACTGTTCTAAAGCCCATCTGGACGTACGGAATTCAACTGTGGGGAGTTGCTTCTACATCAAATATTGAAATTATACAGCGTTTCCAATCTAAAGTTCTCCGAAAGATATTACAGGCCCCATGGTATGTTCGTAATGAAGTCATTCACAGAGACAACGAATATCCCTTTTGTTACTGAAAGAAATTCCAAAGTTCTGCATCAAGTATCAAAACAAATTAAACTCTCATCCTAATACTTGGCTATTAATCTGCTGGACAACAGTGACCATCAATTTCGGCTAAAAAGACATGATTTCTTAAACTTAGCTGATCGATTTTAAAGATGAACAATCTCTTAAATGTTTATGTTAATTAAGGTTAATGAAACTTTGATTAACCATGTCCTTAAGATTTATCATCAAATTTACTTATTGTTTGTTGTATATAAACAGATTGTAAATAAATTAAAGTCAAAAAAAAAAAAAAAATTTTTGTTTTTATGGGCCCATTTACATAGTCAATAAAACTTTGCTAATTAGTTGCGGCACTAGAGTACTTCAAGATTAGTCTTACTACCATTTTGAAGAGTACAGAGTATATAGAATATAATCTTCAACATAGCTAGGAAATTAGCTTTAAAGCCTACTTTAAAAATTGCTTTCGTTTTAATATCTTTTTAACATTTCATACTAGAAATTACATTTTTATAATTATTATGATAAACTTGACTGTACTACATTATTGAGTAAAAGAGTAACCAATTTATAACACTTAATAAATATTGGGACCTATTATCATTACTCAAGAAAATAAATTACAACATCCATTAATACAATTGTCATGCTGCTAATGATTGTTAATAACAAACTGGTCTATCGTTATCGTCGTTTATGAAAAAAAGATAAGGTAAAAGCGGAAAGTTT
>NW_025790680.1:0-24698 GCF_021130785.1 Homalodisca vitripennis
GGGCCCTTTCAAAACTTCAAAAACCAAATTACTGGCAAATTTACTTTTCCCTTTCTAAATTAAACTTTTTCCCCTCAAAATCCCAAAACTTTTTTTTTTTTTAAATTTTTAAATCACAACCTCCTTTCAACTAAAAACAAACTAAAAATAAAAACTTTCCCCCCTTGAAACAAAAAAACCTTCTAAATCCCGGAAAAAAATCCCCATTTTCCCAAATTTTAAAATAACCCCAAAAAGCTTTTAAAATTTTTCCCAAATTTTTTAATCACTTTTCAAAAACTGTTTTTTTTGGTTTAATACAACCCCCCCCAGCTCCCCCCAAAAGCAAATCTCCTCCCAACTGGTCATTTCCCAAAATATTTTAAAAAACTAAGCTCTTAATCCCCTAAAATAACCTCAATTCCCCTCTTTTTATTCAAAACTTTTTTTCCCAAATTTAACCCCTGTTTTTGGGTTCGGCAAATTTCCTTTTTCCCAACAATTTTCCCCCCTTTCCCCCTTTTTTAAAAACTTTCTCAAAACTTTGTAATTATTAAATTTGAACCTAACCCTACAAACAAACCACCCCTTTTTCCCAACCCCGGCCCCCCTTTAAAGTCATTTTTGGTTTAACAAATCCCCAAAAAATTTTTCCCCCCTTTCCGGGATTAATATAAAAATTGTTGAAGACTTTAAATTTTTTAACTTTTGAAAAAAATTTAAATATGGTTAAATTCCCCCCGAAAATTTAAAATAAATCCATTTAAAATTAAAAACCCCCCAGTAAAAACAATTTAACCCCTGTAATTTAAAAAAATATCAAAAAAAACCATTAAATAACCTCTTGACCAAAACAAAAAAAACTTATTTCTTTGGGGGTAACGGTGCCCCTGAAATTAAATTTCCAAAATTAGGCAAAATTTCCTTTTTCATTAATTTTTCCCCACTTATAAATTTATTTATAAATTAATTAAAATTCTTGAAAAAAACCCCTTTTTGTAACCCGTTAAAGTTAATTCATTTTTTAAATTAAAAAATTTCCCCCCCTTAAACCCCCTTTTTTCAATTTCAATAAACCTCTCCCAATGTTTTAAAACCCCAATTCTATTTGGAACAAAAAATTTTTAAAATTTGGTTTTAAAAAGGCCAATTCCAAAATGAAATTTATTAAAATTGTTTTCTCATTTTTTAAAATGTTTTTAAAAATTGGAAAAATTAAAAAATATTAAAAAAGAAAAACAACCCACAATTTCTTTGTTTTTTTAAAAAAAGTTTTCCAAACATTAAAATTTTAAAAGTATTTTTAAATTCCCCTATTTTGTTTACAAAAAATTTACTAAAATTTAAAACTTATTTAAATCAATTCCTTTTTCCAAATTCCATAAAATTAATTTCAATGAAATTTCCTTTTAAAAAACAACTAAAATCCACAAATTATCAATTTTAAAAAAACATTAATCCCGTTTTAAAATTTACTCTTTTTCCTTTCCCGGGGGGACTTTAAAAAATCGGGTTTTAAATTTTTTTTCCCCTCCAACGTTAAAACTTCAAATTTTTCTTCAAAAAAAAATTCTAAAAACAATAATACACTTTCCAACTTCTAAAACCCCTACGAAAACGAAAAAAATTATTCCTTTAAAAATTTTCCATAACCCCCGTATCAAAATCTTTTTAATTAAAACCCCAATTACTCTTCCAAACCAAAAAATAAAATTAAATCTTTTAAACCTTTACAAATTTTTTAAAATTTGGGGTCTTTCTACCTTTATCATAAATCAAAAATAAATTCCTCCTGTTTTAAAACCCCCCAAAAAATAATTTTCTTTTTTTAAACTAAAAATTTAAAAACCAAAAACTCAAAAAACTTTTAAAAACCGGGGAAAAAAAACATCTCCCCCTTTCTTTAAAATTTTTCCCCCAATTTTCTTCCCTTCTTTTTTTAAATACGTGGCTTTTTTTAAAACAAAAACCCCTATGTCTATTTCTTGAAAAAAATTTCTTCCCTTTAAATTAAATTTTTTAAAAATTTTTCCCCCATTTTCCCCTTTTTTCTAAACTTTTTGTAAATTGATTTCTTATTAAATTCAAATTAAACTCCCCTTTTCCCTAAAAACCCCTTTTTAAAAATTGGTCACTAAAAGGGGGGCCTAAGGGGTTAAAACTTATTTATAACTCTGGTTAAAAAACCTTCCCCAAAACAAAAATAAAATTTTCCCCAAATTAAAAATTTTCTTTGGGAAACCTTTCCCCGATCCCCCTCGGCCCTTTAACCCCCCTTTTTTTTTAAGAAATTTCCTTCGAACTTTTTTTCCCCTAAAACTTTTCACAAAACTAAATTTTTTCTTGTTTTAATTCTTTTTCAATTTTCCTAAAAAACCCCACTCTACCCCCCTCTTAAACCTTTCCCCGAAATTTTCCTTCTTTTAATTTTCTCAATTTTTTTAATTCCCTTCCTTTAACCTAAATTTTGGTTTTTGGGGGGGGCCCCCTTAAAAATTTTTTAAAAAAAAATTTCCAAAGTCAAATTTTTTTCCCCAAAACCAAAAATTTATAAACTTGCCAATTTTTGAAAGGTTTTAAAAACAGGTAAAAGGAAAATTAGAAAGGGAAAACGGGAAAAAATTTAAATAGAAAATTTTTGGAAATTTTCGGCTTGTGGGAGGGAAATATTTCCTTGGTTTCCCAAAAAGAAAAAAACCCGGTTTCCCAAAAGGTTTGGGTTGGAAAACGGAAAATGTTAAATTTTTTCCAAAAAAGTTTCCTTTAAAAACCTTTGGGGGAACCCATAAAATAAAGGGGGCCCCCCTTTTAAAGGGGCTTTTTTTTTTCCCAGGGAAAAATTAAAAATGGGGTACCTTTTCTCCAATTGCAAAAAAACCCAAAAATTTAACCGGTGCCGTTTGTTCTTTAAAAAAATTAATGGAAATTTTTTTTGGGGCCCGGGGGTTTTTTAAATGTCCAGGTTTTTAAACTTTAAATCCCAAAAAATTTGCCTTAAAAAAAAACCCTTCAAACCTTTCCAAAAAAAATTTTTTGTTTTTTCTATTAATTTGAAATTTTAAAAAAAAAAATTACTTGGGTTTGGGTTAACCCAAATTAAAAAATCCAAACTTTGGAAATTTTTTCCAAAAAAAAAAAAAAATTAGGATTTCTTTTCCCGGAAAAAAAACCCCTTGAACCAAATCCCAACCCATCTGGGTTTTTATTGTTTGGCTTTTTTTAATTTTTTGCCCAAAAACCCCTTTTTTCCTTTTTAAGCCCGTTATTTGGGTTTTCCCTTTTAAAAAAATTTTTGGGGGAAAACGTTTTTTTTAAAATTTTTCCCCCCTTTTTAAAACTTTTTCCCCTTTCCCAAAAAAATTTTCCCCTTTTTTTTTTTAAAATTTTTGTTCTGTCCAAAAAATTTTATTTTTGGTTTTGGGAAACTTTAAGTTTTCACTTTTTAAAATAATTTTTTTCCCTTTTAAAAAACCCCAAAAAAGCTTGTTTTTTAAAAAATTTTCCCCTTCCCTTTCCCCTTTAAAAATTTTCATTATTTTTTTTCCCCCGGAAACTCTTTTTTAAAAAGGGAAAAAAAATAACTTTTAAACCAATTAAAAAAAATTTTTTTTTTCTTAAACCCAAAACCCCCAAAAATCCAAAACCCCTTAAAAGTTTCCCGGGCCCACCCAAAATTTAAACAAAATCCTTTTTAAAATTTCTTTTTAAAAGGGGAAAAATTTTTTCTAATTTCCCCCCAAATAACCCAAAATAAAACACCCCAAAAATTTTTTTTTTTAATTTTAAAATAATTTTATTTTATCTAACTTAAAATTTAAAATTGGTTTTTTTTAAAACCCCTTTTAAAACTTCAAAAACTCAAAATAATAAATCTCAAAAAAACCTAGTTAATTTTACGTTAACCCAAAAAAACACCCACCCTTTTTAACTTTTAAATTTTAAAGAGGGGTGTTTTTCCCCTAATTCAAAAAAATTTCCCCCCAAAAAACCCCCCCACCCCCCAAAAAAGGGGTTTTTAAAAAATTCAACATTTCCCATTCCAAATTCCCCCGGGGGCTCCCCAAAACCCTTTCCAAATTAAAAGTCCCAAAAGTTAATTTATTTAATTAAAAAAAACCCCAAAAAATTATCCGAATTTTTTAAAATTTAAAATTTGGCCTAAAAAATTTTAATAATTAATTTAAACCCCCAAAAAAAAACTTTTTATTTTAAAAAAAAAATCAACTTAATCGAACAAAAAGGGGAAACTACCCCCTTTAATTTTAAATTTAAACTTTCATTTCCCCAAAAAAAACCCTTTTATTTTATGGGGGAAAAAACAAAAAAATTTTTTTAAAACCCCTTTTTCTAAACCCCAAAAAAAAAAAAAAATTTTTAAAACCCCCAAAAAAAAATGGGGGAAAAAAAAAATATTTTTTAAATCCCTTAAAACCCCAAAAACAATCCTTTTTAACAAAAAAAACCCTTTTAAAAAAAAACAATTCGACTTACTATTTAAAACCCCAAACTTAAAAACCCCAAAAAAAAAAAAAAAATTCCCCCAAAAATTTTTACAATAATATTCCCTTTTTGGGAACTCGGGTCATTTTAAATTTAACCAAAAAATTATTCCCTTTAAAAAATAAATTCCCCTATAGCGTTAACAAAACCTTTTTTTAAAAAAAGATAGGAACTGATTTTAAAATTTTAAAATTTTAAACAAAGGTTTTGGGGGGAACGAACCTTTTAAAAGGAAAGAAAAATTTTTAAAATTTTCCCCTTAAAATTTTTAATTTTAAATTAAAAATTTAAAAAATTTTTAACCCAAAAACCCTAAAAATTCCCCAAATTTTCCCCTTTAATAATTTTAATTTAAAATTTTAAACTCTATTAAACTTTTTAAAAAATTAAAAACCCCCAAAAGCCCCAAAAACCCCCTTTCCCCGGTAAAAACCAATTATTTTCCCCAAAATGTAAAAACTTTTAAAATTTGGGGAACCCCTTTAACCGTACCTTTTGGGAAATTTTTTAAAACCCCCCCAAAAAATTCCTTTTGGGGGCCCCCAAAAAAACCTTTTTTTTAAATTTTAAAATTAAAATTTCAACCCTTTTAAAAAACTTTTTAAAAGGCAAACCCCTTTCCCCCTTTTTTTTTAATTTTAAACTCCGTTTTTTTTAAAAAATTTTTTTAAACCCCCGGGGAAAAATGCCCCCAAAAAAAAGCCCCAAAATTTTCCCCTTTAATTCAATTTCAAACTTTTTAATTTAAAACCCCAAAAAAGGGCCCATAATTTTTTTTAAAAACAAATTTAATTTTAAAAAAATAAAATTTTTTTAACAACTAAAATTAAAAAGGGGAAAAAATTTTAAAAAAGTAAAATTTTTTAAAATTTTTTTAAACTTAAATTTTATAAAAATTTAAACTTAACATAAAAACCCCTAAAATTATTTTTTAAACCCCCTTTAGAAAAATTTCTATAAAAAACCCCCCAAAAAAAAAAAAATTTTTTTTAACCCAAAATTTGGGGTTTCCCCGGGGAAAAATTCTTCAAAATTTTTAAAATTAAAAATTTTTTAAAAAAAAATTTTTAAAATTTCTATGACCCCTAATTTTTAAAGGGGGCCTTAACCTTTTTCCCCCAATTTTTTAAAATTTCCCCAAAAATTTTGGGGTTTTAATTTTTCCCCCAAAACAAAACTTTAAAAATCATAAAATTTTCCCCATTCTTAATTTTTTTAAAAATAATAAAAAAGGAATATAAATATTTTTTGGGTAGCATGGTTTTTTTTAATGTCATGTATATTTTATATCAAATAAAATAAATCAATACAATTAAATTGAAAACTCTTATAAAAACTTCATATTTATTCAAATCTTCTAGAAAAATGCTTATTATTGTTGCTAATAATACTATAAATAACTTGTGAAAGTTTCATAAAAAACCAATAAATACCTTTAGGAAATATTGGTACCTAAGTAATAAAATACACAAACTTTCGGAAATTCAAAAATAAAAAAAAATTAGTTGATTATAACTCACAATAATAATCGCACTTATATCCACTAATGAGCCACCATATCCATAGTCGGGAGGGGAATATCATCGGATACTTGTTTCATTGTCTTTGATGGTCTTCTTTTTACATTTAGTCTTGCCGCACGAGCCCTTTTTTCAATTTCTTTCATTAGCCTGTTCAGCTTCGTAAAGACCCGTTTCAAATCTTGCACGTTTTAGTCCCACAATACAGTTTGCACCAGATTTTTTCCACATACCTTTTCCATAAACTTTTGCCTTTCCTAAAACTCCCTCATTATAACATATAACAGCATCATACACTCCATTTTTCAATGTTTCTAATCCAACAAAATTATTTTTTGAAACTCGCTGTCCAAATCATATTATTGAATGATTCATTCTGATTTTGTGTTTTTCCATGGACACATTTTTTTAGCAAGGTAGGATTAGCTAAGTCTTGATAGATGGGCTTGATTACTTCCATGATTGTAGATGGTATATTGTTCTTTGGTAATGGTGGTTCAACATTCAATTCTTTACTTCGATTATACTTACAACCACGAAGTTGTGCCTGCTGGGCATAGGCCGTGCTGAGGTTTGTCTGCAGTAGACAACTTATGAAAAAAAGTAACCCATACTGCTTGTTTCATCTTATCTACATCATCACAGTTCTGTCTAATGGCTGTTCCATAATAAGTTTGTAGCTCTGTTATTATATTATCAGTCAAACCTTCCTTTTCCTGATAAAGGCTTGCCATCGGGTAATGTTACAACCCTTGTACTTTTTCTTCAGTGCTTCGGAGCCTACCACCCATACGTTTCTGGATATGTCCAATACATTCAAGTTTCTGTATTGTAATATCAGGTCCATACGGTTTACTATTGTTTACAACCTCAAAGTCTTTACTGTCTCCGTCGCCTAAGTAATTCACATAAACGTGTAGGAATATTACCTTTGTCAGAGCGCTCATATATTTTGACAACACCATTTATTTCCCATCCCTCCATCTGGTTTCCTCTATAATTAGCAAGACATCAATAGAAATTTTTCAATAGAAACATTAAGTTTTCCAGTTAAGCCGGTCGGTGTGGTTACTTCAACATTAAGGAGCTTATTCTCATCCAAGGAAGTTTGCCCTGTTTGCTCTTGATCTGAATATTTCATCTTTATCTTTATTTGATCCAAAGTTGAGTTGAGGCATTCTGCTGGCAAAAAGTCTGACTCTGTGAAGATGGACGGGTCAATGGGCCACACACCACTACATTTGAATCCATTGCAAGAATTCTCAATTGTCGCAGCCTTACAATATGCGTCTTTCACTAACTGTGAGATCTGGTATTGAGTGACTCTTAAGCCAGGGTTTGTTCGCAACCATTTATCTACGGCTTGAGTGAAGTAGCCCTTAAATGGTTTGAAGAAGGACCTGTCTAATGGCTGTAGCCATTGTGTTGTGTGTCCCTGGTAACTGACTCCAGCATCTCGAGCGATTTCCAGTGCCTCTAAGTTCTTAGAATGTGTCGTGTGGCCATCAAGAAGGAGAAGAACTTTTCTCTCTTTGCTTGGCCTTTACAGTGGCAATGAAGTGACGAAGCCACTTAACAAACAACTCAGAGTTTATCCATCCATTCTCTAGATATATTAACCACACTTCCAGGTGGAGCTCCTACCTTCAAATCGTCACACATTCTCATTCTTTTGAAAATAATAAGGGGTGGAACATACATCCCTGCTGCACTTGAACATCACACAACAGTTGTATTGACTCCTCTTTCTGCACTAGATATTGTACCCACAGCACGCTTCCCCTTTTCAGCTACCACCAGTGACATTTATTTTGAACAGACTTACGCCTGTCTCGTCAACGTTGAAAAGAGTAGTAGCATCAATATTATTTTCATCGGCAGTTGTTTTCAAAACTTCAAAGAATTCATTGACGTTTTCTTTAGAAAATCCTTTTGCTCTAGCCAATGATGTTGCCTGATGTTCACGAAGAGAGATGTCCTTATGACGTTTCATGAAGTTGTAATACCACTTCTTACCAGCGATTTGTTTTTCCGCATTAAATACGTGGGAGGATACCTCTTCTTTCGGCGATTTGAAATGCAAGCCTACGAACGTCTGTTATCGTCAGTCCAAAAAAACACGCCTCTAGTTTTTTTATATGGTCAACAAGCTGTTGCTCTACATCGGGAGGTAGTGTAGTTTGACGCCCCATCGCTTTTTTACCCTCGTTAGCGTTAACATTTTTGTTGCCTAAATGGCGCTTAATTGTTGGTTTCGGGATTCCATACTGTCCGCAACATTGATTAAATCCCATATCTCCGTTTCTGTAAGCAGCTATGGCTCTTTCCATATCCTCTTCATCCCACGCTCCATACTTTCTTTTTGCCATTCTGAAACACAATAATAAATTGTGTTACGCTTTAATATTGTGTTAACTTGTTTTACTTACTAAGAAACAAATTAATTTAAGCAATCCATAGTTATTTACATACAACAAATCGCAAATATGAAACATGGAATGTAATGGGCTCCCAAATCGTACCGGTACGATTTGGGATACCATTAGAGGTACGATTTAGGGCAACTTGGTCTCGCGGCAAACATAAACCTTATTACTAACCTCAAACACACATGGCAACGTAAACTGGTATATCAAAATACTCTATATTAGTGCTGATTTATACGAACTACTGCTGGCTTTTATTAGTACGTACCTTGACAGTCCATTAATCTCTTATGAAAAAGGTTCCAAAAAACACCATCAACTTGCTCCAAAGCAAGGAATCGTTCACAAAAACGTAGAGATCAACTGCACACAGACTGAACTTTGTCTCACATTTTCTAGTAATGGCTACTTCCTGCTAGCGCTGCAAGAGTGCTGTAGTAGTTCTATTTCTTGTTAAAATCGCGGTGGTACGATTTAGGAGGCGGTACGATTTTAGGCAAACCTTCCTCTAGGCATTGAGCAAAGCCATATCTAGAAAATTTTCAAAAAGTTTTTTCCAGTATTTCTTTGTTGGGCGTGTTGATGTTGTGTGATAAATTGATTTGTCCTTGACATCAACACCACCCATAGACAAATTGTACTCATTTATTAGTTCTGGCTTTAGAGCCTCAATCCCACTTTTCGTGCTTCTGATAATTTTATCGTTGGCAGGAAATGCTGTTGATAAAAGGTATACTGGTTTACGTGTCTTCTTCTGCTTATAGCCTACAAGCAGAATCTTGTCCTTTCTGTAATAAACAGATTGTAGAGGTTCCAATTTTTGTGTGACAAGATGTTTTGATAAACCTTTGGAGTTTTTATTTATAGTCCCAGTCATATAAGTTTGGTTTTGAATTAGTTGTTCTGCAAGTGGCACCTTCGTATAAAAATTATCAGTGTACAAATGGTATCCTTTATTTAGTAGGTTACACACTGTCAAAAGATGCATCACCACTTTCTGAGTGAATGGAGCTTGGACTTGATTATCCTCTAAAAACCCTTTCCCACTATACATCTCTGAATGAAGAACATAGCTCGTTTCGCTGTCACATAATTCAAACTTTTTAATTCCGAAGCGAGCATGCCGCTTTATTCGGCATATACTGAATGAAAAGAACACCTGTTCTTCATTCCAACCATAGATTCGTCTATGGAAATGTTTTTGCCCAGGTACGAAATACATTTTGAAACAAGCATTCAAATGGTCATAAAAATGCCTTATTTTATACCAAGGATCGTGTCCAGGCTGACCCTTAGGAATTCGTTTCAGTGAACTAAGGTGAAAATTTGATCTTATTTGCCTCAAATCTGTTTATACCCATTGTTTCTGAATAAAAAAGGACTTTTTTGAGATTTCCGAGTCGACCAGTAATGTTTGTAATTATTCTTATAGCTTAGGCCCATATTTATTATGATGGCAATGTATCGTTTCATTTCTGTTTTGGTGACCTCAACCCATTTTGTCAGCCTACTGAACCGAGAAATTGTACCAGAGTTTCTCTTATTCGTAATTTTGTCTTGTGCATACAAGTTTGTCTCCCTTGTCATCATAGACCATATGAATTCAGAAAAAAACAAATAAAAATATTTCAATGGGGTGCTATTTTCTTCAGGCAAATTTTTTTACCCCTGTCATTCTGACGCGAAATTGGTTTCCTAAATTAACTTCAGGTCCTGGGGGAAAAACCATAACCCATATGGCAGGGTTGAGGGTTTTGTTTGTGCAGATTGAACACTGTAATCACTTTTCATTGTCAGAGACATCAGATAAATTGTGCGCTGAGGTTTGAAGCCAAGTTAGTCTGAGGCCTACCAATACTCGAAGTAGGTTGATTATTTACTTGAATATTATTGTCTGAGGCACTAAACTGATTTTGATCCAAATTAGGATCGTACTCTTCCCCACTACCTGAAGAATGATCTAGCAATGATGGAGATAAATCAGAAGCTGGCAAATCTTCCAAATCCGTGCCTACATCACTGTTACGTCCATTGTCTACGTCAGATTCATCACTTGAAATATCAAGTAGACAAGCTCGTATTTGACTTGAACGGCTTAGTTCACTCATATTTACGAACAATAACCAACATACAAACTAAATAAAACAACTAAACCCACTAATATAACCATGAAACGACATAACCAACAACAATAACAACACTGCCGAACGACGTAGTGTCTCAGACACGCGAATGAGAGACGCCGTGAATCAGCTGATGGTGAATGACGTAATACTATTATTTATATGTACTTGAAAATATACGATATAGAGTATCAAGTAAAGGAACTCTTTCTAAACTGTTTAGTATAAAATATAGCTGGATTCCGATACTAGTTATAATTTTACGTCGTTTTTCACGAATGGCTCGGACCGAGCCGTTATCGATTCAGACGGGTTCCCTAACGGCTCGGTTCGAGCCGCTATCACTTGGAGGGTTAATATTATAGTGCCGCGTGAGGTAGCGCACCAGTCGTCCCGCCTGTACTCTCAGATCAGCAGTCCGCACGGTCACAGCTGCAGACCGGAGTCCCTTGGGGGGCACGTACCTGACAGCAATCTCAGCGACACTCGCGTTTAAGGTTCCGACACAGCAGTGCAGAGTAAGGTTGGCAATTTTGGCGTGTGTGGCAAGTTTGTCAGCACACCCCTCCCCCCTCTATCGAGAGAGGAAGGGAGTATCCCGCACGAATGGACACGTGTATTATGTCTGTCTAATTGAAGTAGGGTTAGGAGTTTCACTAGTATGCACTTAAGGTTTGGTTAGGTATGGATTTGGTTTTTTTAATATTGTATTATTATTAAACTATTGAACCTACTAAGCTATTTGATCTATGGCTAAATACTTGTGCATTGTGGTTGTTGCATTTGGCTTGATTATACTTGGTGTTTGTGGTTGTTGACTCAATGTATAAATTTCAGAAATTGTCTTGAGCTGTCGAACTTAATTCTTGCCTGTTTCCCATTCCTCACACTATTTTAACTGATGCAGCTGTTGATTCTTTTACTGAAGATGCGGTTGTAGATAATAAAAAAAGGAGTTGGCACCATAGACATGTACCAAATCTGTCCAGTACACTGTGTTGATGGTATATTCAAGTCACTCGTGCGGCTACTCAGTTCACCGCACTTGTGAGGCTGTTGTAATGAAGGTATTATATATGATGGATGGTGATGTTATTCTTCTTGTTTTGGTATTCTGGATGAGTTGGTGATGGTCCAAGAACCGGTTTATTATTATTATGGTATGAGGTGTTGACAGATCTTCATTCTGATAATTTTTGTTGACCGATTTAATGTTTCTTTCTGAATATTAATCATTGCAAAACAAAGATGCACTCGCTTTGTTATATATAAATAAATTTCCTACGTGATCCTAAAATTTGTACCCTAAACCTATCTAGATTGATTTAACTTTTTGAAAGTTGGTTGTTATTAACTGTATTGATTTTTGGCAAGGTGGAATGTAAAGGAAATAGCACACTAGTTACATCAAGGAAATGGAAATAAGGTTGATGTTTGTGTATATGAAAAATAATATGTTGATAATTTTATAATATTACTCTGCACTATTAATGTGACAATATTTGAATAATATTGCATTTTAATGTTCGGTTGTCTTACATGCGGTAAATTTTTAGTTGTGAGATATGGATTAATTAATTACTCGATTTACGATTTTTCAACCTTAAAAATTTTTTTTTTAATTTCAACTTTAAATTCGTACAAGCAAACCAAACTCCAGAGCCACGAACCTGTCGTGACAAACTTTTGTCCAAACAGGAAAATGTGAAGCACATGGTCTACCGCGGTCAATCATTACTCATAACAATTTTATAAAATATTTTTATTTTTAAAGTCTAAAGAATTTTTCCTTTTTGAAATTACGAAATTTACCAGCAGTATATTTGCCCACGGGCATTTAAGGAATATAGTCTGTTGAAAATATTTTACAAAAGTAAAACTCATCACTCCTCAACACCCACCCCATTTTCAATTAAAAAAGAAGAAAATTTAGTGATTGATATTTTTATTAAACTTCAGATTTTATGAATAAATATTTAGTATCTATAGATGTCCTAATTGTACTTCTGTACAGCCTTCTAGTAGTGCATGAGACAAAAGAGTAATTAATTCACTTATTGATTAGATATCGTATGTGAGTTTAAAGTGGTTTATGCTTACAAGTTGAGATCCATAGTTAACAACTATGATTAGCATAAACAAATGATTAATATTTTGTTATGTATCATTTCCAATATTGACATCACTTATTGTTTAGATATCATGCGAGAGTATACATTGGTTAATGCTTACAAGTTGAGATCCATAGTTAACAACTATGATTAGCATAAACAAATGATTAATATTTTGTTATGTATCATTTCCAATATTGACATCACTTATTGTTTAGATATCAAGCGAGAATATACTTTGGTTAATGGTTACCATTTGAGATCACTTATTGTTTACATGTTGTGTGTGTATATAGTGGATTATGCCTAAAAGTTGAGATTCACAGTAAACAACTATAGTGTAACAGATTAATATTCTGTTGTGTATTATATGATGTTTTGACATAAAATATTGTTAGATATCATGTGATAGGTATACAGTTGTTAAAGTTTAAAAGTAGAGATTCATGGTAAACAACTACAATTAATTGAGCGGCATTAAGCAAAAAGGAACCAACACATAAAACTAAAATGTCGTGTTAGGAGCCTTCAAAGTTAGAGTCTTGCCATAAAATCATACTTTCATTCAAAACTATTGTATTTTATACTAATCTGATAATGTTATTTTTGAATTTTTTTTTAATGAAGAATTAATGTGCTTACACCAAAAAATGTACTGTAACAATTTTAATAGGTCTGGATCTATTTTGCTATTGGAAATAAAAGTACATCACCATTAAGCAGAAAGGAACCAAGTAGTTGGTTCTGTCCTCTGAAATTGGAAACATTGAATTTTTATAACAAAGGAACCAACAAGGTACAGATTAAAAACTCTAGCTTATTAGTCAAATTTCAGAAGTTTATTTAATATATTACACAAACGGGAAAAAAGTGTCAGATTAGGTTGGCTAGTTGTTTTCTTCAACATCAAAATCCAGAGGAGCACTGAACCCATCAATATCATCCTCTACTGCCCTGCTTCCAATTAAAGACTGATAAAAGGCCTTAGCATCGTTTGGGATGAGGTGTAGAATTGATTTTATATCCTTTAATTTTGGGACAGAAATCTCCTTTCCATGAATCCAAAGAGGTTGCAGGGACTGCTTAAAACTGACATTTCCACTATTTGGTCTCCCTTTCTTTGCTTTTTTTTCCAAGTCAATTTTGTCATATTCAGAGTAAAAATCTTTCAGACAAAACAGTTTTAGTGGTTCTTCTTTAAAAAAATATATTTCCCTTATTTTCAGCCAATTAATCTTTTTATGACTTTCTTCATCTGTTTGCTTCCTATTAACAATTTTCTTTTCCAATACTGATGTTGCTTTGAAGTCATTTGGAACCACTCTGGTTACAGGAAATGGTTTTTTCTTACTGCAGCTTCTCATAAACTTGGACATAATCGTCAGAGAGATACAGTCTTTGAACATGCTTTAATGCTGACTCTATGTCAGAGAAATCAGAGTCATTTGGGAGAAAGCTATGTCCTGGTATTAAATATTTTAGCTTTATAATTTCAAGTGAGGGATGACTTTCCAAACATGATTTCATAATAAGAACAATTTTTATATTCCTATTCTGCCCTCCACATGAATCACTCCAAAGAACTAAATGTTTGATGCCATTCCCAAGTTGGGACTCTATGTGTTTTATTAAGCAAGAGCCAATTTCTTGTGCTCCCCTCCCCGCTTCTCCCTCAGTCCAAACATAACAGTCTCCAGTGTTGTTTTTGAAAGAATGAACTTCTGCATTATACACCCATAATTGCCTTTTGTAAAATATGAGGTTGGTAGGGATCCTCGGTAGGGGTAAATTTTTTTCTAAGTCGAACGTTAAACATTCAAATTCTTTATTTCTTTTTGCTTCTTCACCATATTCTTTCATTTTTTCTCTTGCTTCTTTCCACAGAGCTATATGTTTATTTTGAGCATCTTCTATTTCATTCTTTTCAGAAGGTGTAGCAGATTGAATTCTTGCAGAAAAATTTTCACATGTATTGCATGTGTCACTTTTTAATGCTTTAAATTTCAAGTTAAAATATTTCAAAAAGATCCGTCTGTGTGATGAAAAGCTTACAGCGTCTACATTTGCCTCAATATTCCTTTTTTCTTTTTCATTTCCATTTTTCCGAAATGGCTAAACTTAGTCATTATTGAAAACAATTACAGTTAAAATAAATAGGCCCCAGATTTTAGTCTGAATCACTGCCCAAAATGAGGTCTTCTTCTTCTACTACATTATCACCATCATCATTAGGCTCTGTCTGTCTAGGGAGCTGTTGCCCTGAACGGACAGAGTCACAGAGTGACGGTTGGTCAGTATAGAAAGCATGATGACATGGGGGAATAAATGTTAGCAAGTCCTTGAAGTCCTTATACTTGTTTGGCTTGATTCCTGGAACATTTGGTTTGGATTGTAGCTCTGACGCAAGGTCTTGTGATCTTCGCCCAGGTTTAACTTTAGGTTTCATGTTGTACTCGGAAAATGGCGTGTCCTCGTTGAATGTCGTTTTGTACAACAATGTGAAAGGATCTGACTTTGTAAACCGAAGCCACTGCATTCCTCGAATGCCTTTGACTGTCTTGACATAGTCGTTTTCTAAGGAATCCAAGCTGAGAAATTCCTCATTTTGCATTTGAGTCACCAAAAACGTTTTAAAGTTGAATTAAAGACAGAAGAGTATTGAGACCCGGCAGCGATGGCCGAGGTTCGGGGCTCTTCGGGACCGGTCGGCTACAGTGTTGCCAAGTTTTTCTGTCTGACTCGATCATCCACAGCGTTCACATCAACCGCTTCTAGGTAGGGGTGGTTCGCAGCGGAAACATGTGGACACATTTATCGAAGCGATAAATTAACAGTGTTCGTTTTTTGAGAATTGTTATTTTATAAGTAATTGAGTCAGAAATCAAAACCTTGTAAAGGATTTTTACTGAAACCACGAGTGTATTATTGAAAATATCTACATAGGCCTAATAATAATAATTTGAATATGGTACATTTTACTGTTATTAATAGTTACCTTCAAAACACCAAGGAGTTTATTGAAAAGAACTAAAATTATATTCGTTAAGTAAATGCAAGTCTGCTAAGCTATAATTATTTACTCAGTCTTATCAGTCTTAGCAAATCCATTGAAATTACCACTGTGCCGCGGTCAAAAATCAACTTAAAACCAATAATGATACTGTAGTTTGAACCTGATAAAACTCATTTAGGATAGTATTTTTTAACCAATAAAAGGTATCCTGTTAAAACCGTTATACACTCCTGGACAAAATTATCGCAGCACTTATTAAATTCATTTTCTAAGTTATTAATAAATCTCTAACCATGCTGTAAAAAATATATTTAAGAGAAAAAGATAAAAGGAAAACTCAATAAAATCTGTGTATGGTTAGTTATGTCAAGATTTAATAAATACAAAATTATAATTTAATATGAATTAATTTATCCATTTAACTACTTACGTAATTTAACACATTATAATTATTCCACTTTAGTTAATTTCCCCTTATTTAGTAACGGTTATTACCCCCTCTTGCCTGAATCACTGCCAGGAGCCTCCTAGGCATACCTTCAATGAGGTGCTGGATATCTTCAATAGGTATTCCCTGCTACTCCTCTTTTACAGCACGTTCCAGCTCTGCAAGGTTTGCTGGAGGTGGATTTCTAGCACGTGTTCGTTTTTTTTTAGCAAAGTGTCCCACACATGCTCTATTGGGTTTAAATCAGGGCTTCTTGGTGGCCACTCCAGGGTAGTGATACCAACCTCTCTTAAGGGGAGCTGAACGGTCCATAAGACTCCATGTTAAATTTGAATACTTTAAGACCCATCACCTCAGCAACACTTATTCCCACAGAACTGAAAATTTGGCACAGCATAGATACACTCTTTATAAAGGTACTGTAGTAGAATTAGATTTTTACAGTAACAATTTCATATAAAAATTTTTTTGTTTGTTTTAATATAATTTTTTGTAATAAAATTGAAACAATTTTGCTCATAACATTTTTTATTTCTGTCTAATACACATAAATCTACTACAGTGTATCAATATATGGTTCATTTATAATCAGTAAAAATGTCATAGAGATATCTTTAGTAGTTTCTGAGAAAATGGGTTTTAGTCCTGAAAAAATTGATTTCCGGAAAACTGGCGACAAAGTAAAATGTTATTTTAAAACATGCAAAACTTTTAAAAAGTTACCTTAAAATCCTCCTGGACAATAATCTTCATTAAGGTCCTCTTCCTCAGCTAGCATTTGTCTCCTTTTCTTGACTCTGGCATCCTTGGTCATGTCTTCAGCCGCTTTTTCAGCTTTACGTAGGCGCTCCAGATCCAAGCGATGCAGTGCTCGAACGGTGAACTTTCCCAAGTCTCTCACACCCAACTGCTGTAGAGTGTGAAGCCTCCCCTTGTTTCTATCATTGAAAGTCAGAACACTGTCCCAAACACCTATTTCCAATGTTTTTTTTGCCAACAAATGTTCCTTTGGGCTCACGGGTCCACACGACGTTATTAAATGACTCATTGACATTTTGCGTTTTGCCGTGTAAACATTTCCGCAGTAAATATGGGGCAACCAAAGCTTTGTATACAGGCCTAATTGCTTCTACAACTGGTTCAGGAAGAGAGTTTTTGTGCTGAAAAGAGCTGAGGGTACCTTCATGCTTGGCAATGTTGTATTTACACCAACAGTTTGGGCCTTCTGGGCATAGCTGGTGTTCTGGCTTCTCGTCCGTTGAACGGGAATGACAGTAAGTTGCCCACACTGCCCTTCTCATTCCTTGTAAATCTCCAGAGTTGTCCCTTATTGCTTTGCCATAATACGATTGCAACTGATCAATTTTTTTGTCTGTAAGCCTATGGGCTCCACCTAGAGGCTTATCGTCGCTAAGTTTGATTCCCTTCATTTTTTTGTTTCAAGTTTCTAAGGCGTGTGCCCATTCGCTTCTCAACATGGCCTACACATTCAATTTTGCGTATATCAAAGGTAGGGCCATAAGATTGTGCACTTTTAACCCGCTCGAAGGCTTTTGAGTCACCGTCGCCTAACATTTCCATGTACCGGACACCTTTCTCTGCTATCGACCTGTTGAACATTGTCACCGCGCCTACACCCTCCATTCCACCACTAGCTCCCTCATAGTTTTTAACACAGTTTCTTTCATCCTGAATTTTTTTAGCATTGTCTTTTGTGGTAGTTTTGAACAGCCACTACAAAACTTGGTTAAAACTTCAGTATCAAGCACTTTTCCTGTATCTGAGTTTGTAATAGTAGCGTAACCGTTCTTGGATCTAAACCCACGCTTCTGCCAGCTTCCGTCAAATGCAATGGAGAGATCTGTGTTGGGCTCATTTAGATTCAATTCCACAGCTTCCTTAGCAGCTGCTGCCATTGAACCCTTGGCAACAGTTTCAATCGATTCATGGAGTAAATCTGTGTACTTACCGCGTGCAGTACTTGGAGGAGGAAGATTGAGTAAAGCACATAACACCTTCCCAGAATCAAGTCCTCGACCAATACAGCGTAGGCCATAAAACAATCTAATGTTAGTTTCAAACATGTTAGGCCTACCAGTACATTTGTCTGAAGTCCACACACTAAAGTCATGATGACAAGAAGTAGTAGAGAATTTATAGCATGACCGGTGACTTCGAGATGCGCCGTAGGCAAAGACGGAACTAAAGTGGTGGAGGGTGGAGCGGCTCAGTCTGTTGCCAGTATTATTAGCCTTGTGAACTTCGGTCTCCAATCTTCTATACGTGCCGCCCAAAAAACATTCGCTTGTGCCAATTCACGAGTTGTAATACAATTTGTGAATTAATTGCGTTGTGCTCATTACGTTTTAAGTAAAGAGTTTGAGATGGATCATAATGTAAAAAGTAAAATTGGAGGTAGAAAGGTTATACACGGCCCAAGCAAGAGAAGTGCTTCCCATTTTATGAAACGGGAAGCAGAAACCAACACACTTATAAATTTGAAGAAAGTTCAACAGCGTGTCGTAGAGGCAACTGGAATTTCTGAATGTACGCTGAGACGAATTTTGAAGGAGGAAAAAAATAAGTCCAATTGGCAATTCTTTTAGTACGCCCAACAAAGTAAGAAAACGCAAACATACTAAAAGTAATCTGGACAATTTTGATTTGGGTGTAGTTCGAAGAACAATAAATAATTTTCATCGACAACGGGGTTTTGTTATGTTAACTATTGCGTGTGGATCGTTGGCGTTATTGTTATTTTAAGTATACATCATTAAATTAACTTGATACAAGATGGTAGATAAAACTGAGTTTTTTCTTATTCTACTGTGTATATTAACAAATTATATTAATTTTTAATTTAGCAGCTAGGCTATGTCAGTTGAAAATTTTGTAGTGTATAATTGTATCTACTATCGTAAATCCTGAAGCTTACACACGGTTAGTATATGATAAATTGAATTTTAATGGCTAACAAAGCGTAACAATTACAATTCTGAACTGTTGTCGTCGTTGGAGATCAAGAATAATATAAATTCCTGCTCTTTCCCAATTTATGAGAACCCTTTCTTACCACCAGGTATCTCTACTGCGAACTCATTAAGAAGAGTGAGCTATGAACACAATTTCGGCAGAACATAGTCATTGTTAAGATCACGTACATCCGGTCCCAATATTTCCAAGATTTCCTGTATTGAATTCCCCATCATAAAAGTCCGTCGCCGCCGTAACTTCCAAAGAGTCTAGAAATGTTCAAATATTCTCAAGGTCTCCTATACTAAATTGCTCATCATAAAATACCACCGTGGTAAAGAACATAAGGGTCTAGAAATGTTGGCAAACACTACAATATTCGGCTCCCGCCACCACTTTGAGCCGGGAGCCGAAAACTCTCAGTAGGGTTAGTAGCACCGTATTCACTCCCCTACTTTAGATTGTGCCCCCACGCGCTCAACTCCTCCACTCCTCACGCGCATCCCACCGGTCATGCTATAACTTCCCTAGAGTACACATAATGCAAAATTTACTTGCCAAGCCGTTCCGTTCGCCCTCAACTTCCTCAATATTTACAACACCACCACATTTCTTACATCCTAAATTTTTAATCAATGTTTCCAAGGCAACAAAGTTTACAATGAAATTTCTAGACCTAGCTTCAAATTCACCAAAGTGATCACACTCACTAACAAGGCTTAGGCCTAGTTTCTTTCTACTAGCACTAGGAGGAGTAGGCCTAGGTCTGACAACATTTTGGTTGGAAGCAGGACTAACACTGGTTTCACTAGGGGTAGAACTCTGTTGAACTATAACCTTTATATGTTTGTTACCTCGAAAGGCTCTTTTCTTAAAAACTGACTTTGCTTTCGTCATATCTTCTTTTAAAAACAACTAACAAAATCCTTCTACTGTACTTGTAATGTTAAGAGTTGTAAAGTCCACTATATTTACTAATATAAACAATAACAACAACACACATGTCTGCCGTCTGCTAGACACCAAATAGAATATAATAATAATAATAATAATGTTGCCAACACAACAGAACTATATGCACAAGTCACAGGAGTAATGCTGGTACTATATGAAGACTCGTTTTCGAACGACGTCCAGAGTGTCACGATTATTTAAAAGAATTATTATTCATGCTTACAAAAATTATTTTTATCAAGTGTTATACTTTTATTGTTCGCAATAAACCATAGAATAAGAAAAAATATAAAATAATTTTTTCATATATTTTTAATATTTTGGTGTTCAGCTCCCCGGGGAGATGTACGCCCATAAGCCCGTAATGTTAAACATATGCTAATATATAACTCATTATCTCAGAAAGTATCAGAGTTATAAAATTGAAATTTTTACCCTACAATAAACATAGTATTCTAAAGACACCCTACTAATTTTATTGAATTCCATTAACTTTTTGGCATTATTTTTATTTTTTAAATATTTGTAAATTTTTTTGCTTATAATTTTGGATTACTATTTTAAAATAATTTTTTTATTGTTGAGCTAGAAGTCTAAATCTAGTAGGGGTTGTGTAAACAGACATTCTTAATAACCTGTAAAAATTTGAAATGAATTGGCCTTCTACTTTCTGAGATAATGGGACTTTTGTGTAAAAAAAAATAGTTTTTCGGGAAATCGCGAAAACATGATAAACATATATTTACTTACATTTCAAAACATTCCAGCTTCGTAATTCTGACGCTTTTCCTTCTCAGCATCGAGGAGTTTCTTCCTGATCATCCTGGTCCTTTTTCTGGCTAGCTTTGTCTTCTCTTCACATGCTATATCTGATTTTTATCATCCGATCTCGATCAATTTCACTAATGCATTTTGCACAATGTTTGCCAATTTTGACCCCAAGCCCTTTTAAGACTGCTAATCTCCCCTGATTGCCCTCATTAAAAGTAATAACTGCATCATATGTGCCTAACTTTAGAGTTTGTAGTCCTACAAAGTTATTTTTTGGCACTCTGGACAAGAGAACAGAATTGAAGCTTTCGTTAATATTTTGAGTGCGGCCGTGCAGACATTTCTCTAACAACTCAGTTTTTGCCAGGTCCCTGAATATAGGTTTTATCAGATCAATTATTGGTCCAGTGAATTTTTATGTTCATATGTTTTAGCATCCCGAATGGCTTGCTTATACCTACACCATGATATGTCGCAAAGCTGATGCTGTGGGTTGTCGTCCGTGGACGCTTTATGCAAGAAAATTGCCAAGAAAAAATATTATTTTTATATTATGTAGGATCCGTATATGCATGTATTATATATCATTTTAATCAGAACAAACTAAACAATAAAAAAAAAAATAAAATAAAAAAATTTAATTTTCGGGCGTACATCTCCCCTTAAGTAGTCTGTCACTGCTGCGGCACTGTGTGGTCTGGCGTTATCGTGCATTAGCACAAACTGAGGGCCAACGGAAGGTGAAAATGGTACAACATGTTCTTGTAGTATAGTCTCTACATACCTAGGAGCATTTAGAGCTGGTCTAGCTATTGTTACTAACTCTGTACACGCCTCATAATTAATTCCTCCCCAAAACATAACAAAACCACCCCCAAAAGGTACCTGAGGTGAGAAACAGGCCTGAGCGAAACGTTCTCCACGCCTTCTCCATACACGCTCTCGTCCATCCGGAGACCTCAGACTGGACTCTTGTTTCATCAGTGAAGAGGACTGCCTTGCAATCCTCCACAGTCCAATTGACATGATTTTGAGCAAACCGTAATCTCATTACTCGATGCCTTCTGGTGAGAAGTGGGCCTCTGGCAGGTCTTCTGCTGCTCAATGTGCCTTCATGGAGACGTCGGCGTATAGTTCTACTTGTAACTTGGACATTTCGAGTTGTTCTTAACATTGCTTGCAGCTCTGTACTTGTTGAAGTACGATTTCTTAATGCGTTGAGCCTTACAAAACGGTCGTCAGCTTCGCTTGTAGCCCGAGGACGGCCCTGACCTAGCCTCCTATTGTCGCTCCTGGTTTCTTGAAACCGCTGAACCACTCTCATAACACTTGTGTTGTTTATGCCTAACAAAGCAGCAACTTCTCTATACGAACGCCCCTGCTGTACAAAAAACCTTATTCTAGCCGCTTCTCTCGGTGTCAAGAATCGAGGCATACTGCTGTTGCACTTCCACCACAAAGTAAATTCAGGCGCAGACTGAGAGGAGAAATGTCATTACCCTGATAAACATTTTCAGTGAGACACATTATGGAAAAGAGCAAGGTTGTACATGTCCACATAACACACTATTGGAATTCTGTAATCATTAAGATAAGACAACTACATTAGATAAGGATAACAACTGGCCACAATATCTCCTTTATCAAGCTAAGAATCCTGAGTAACAATATGAGACAAATTAATCAAATGATTTGAGTAAATTAAATACTAAACAGTACATATACAAAAAGCCAACCGACTTTGCTGCACAGTTTAACCAGGAAATAAGTAGTGCCATTTAAAATGCATTTAACAAATTTTATTAGTAACATGTAAGGTGTAATATTTACCAATCATTACATACTATCAATCAATACGCCTTTTTACTGTTTATCGAAGTCCAACATTCTTTCTGCCACCGGAGAGAGAGGGAAAATACCACTTACGTTACTGCCGCGTTATTTCTATTCATTGTCGCTGCTGTCACTGTCCGAATCCTCTTCACTGGAGCTGTCATTGCCGATGTTTATTACCATCTGCTCAACGGAGTCTTCCATCAACCCTTGATTTTTCCAAGCATCTAGGATTATATTCTTCGTGTGGTGTACTACCTTCTTCCAATCAGACTCTGTTACACGTTTCCAACCCCTCTTTCGTCAACTGTAATATTTCAGTTATGTTAAATTTCCTGTTGCTTCTTGCAACATATTCCTTTACTTGAGCCCAGATTAATTCTATAAGATTGAAGTGACAGTAGTATAGTGGCAGACGAAGTACTCGGTGACCATGTTTCTTCGCAATTTCGTCGACTTCATATTTTGTCTGAGGTTTTTTTCTTCGAATAAGTTCTAACGATTCGGCTTTTAACATCGCCTTTTCATACTGTATGTCATGATTATTTAACCACTCTATTATTTCATCCTTTCTAGAACTGCTGTTAGGTGGTTTGTCAACTACTTTTGAGTGGTACTTTGCATCGTCCATTACTATGAGCGAGGGCCGCGTTAGGTTTGGAAGTAAAGCATCTTGAAAACATTTTGACAATACTTTGTGGTTCATCTCTTCATGATACTCGTTGGTTTTCTTTGATGTAAAAAGTAATGCACAGTTAGGAATAAGTCCAGCAGAGCTGCCAGCATGGAAAAGAATTATCCTCTCCCCTTTTCCAACGGTAACAGGAAACGTACCTTCAACAGAATCATCAGTCCATCCAATTTTTTTACAGTGCCCAGAATTTACTCAAGTTTCATCAAGCCAAACTATTTCTTAAAAATTTAAATCTTTTATTTCTCTAAAAAATCTGCACTTCCAAGCAATGATATCTCCTCTTTCCATTAATATTTTACGGCTGCCAAATTTCTTGTGTTTGAAACCCAATCTCTTCAATATATTGGCAATAGATGATTTGCTTCCACGAAAAAGATCTGCTTCTCCAAGACTTACTTGTAGCTTCCTTACTGTGGGATACTCTCTTCTTACGAAGAATCCGTAGACATGGCGGCGGATGGCATCTTTTTGAAAGGCGTCCAGCTCCGTAACAGGCTTAAACCTCGAATATTTCTTATCGGGAGTGTTCAGTTTCAAGCCACTCTGTTCACTTTGTATTTTCTCCTTTCCAATTATCACAACTGTATTTTTTCCTATCTCCCAAAGCCGCAGCAGTTCTTTCGATAACTTTTTCTATTGGAAGTATCGGTCCTTTGTTAATTTTCTCTCGCTGAAAGTAGTCTCTCACTCGACAAACCAAACTCCCGGGATTGGCCTCGCAATGGAACGCCTTTTTCTCCAACCTTGGTGTAAGGCACACTTATCACGCGAGTGCGGGGCCTACCGCGTTTTTTATCACTGTTTCAGTGCACTGAGACATGGTACGAAATTAACAGTAATTAAATAATGTCTGTTACAAAAATGTAACACTAGAAAGTACGTGCGTACACTTGTCCTTCAAATAAGGTTTAGTCTTGAAAAAGACTGTTTAAACACTTGGCCACGAACACACAGAAGCGCAATAACACCACACGAAACAACATACATAACCAACAAACCAATGACGTAATGAAGCACGGTTTGCTACTGCGCATCACCCAGCTGATACCTACCGGATGACAGCTACAAACAGAGGAGACGTGACAACGCTGCCTCCGTCGTAAAGGAAAGTGCTCGGCTGTGATTGGTGGAGCGGTAGGGCGAGCCTTCGTGAGGCGGTTCGGCTGTCTTCGGTCGAGCTCGTCCCAATACCCTTCTGTCTTTAATTCAACTTTAGATGATTTAGCAACAACATCCATCCAGTCTTGAGGCACAAATATCCCTCTCTGTGATTGTTTGCGGGTTCTTTCAATAACGCCAAAGTTTTTATCGCACTTGTTGTACGAGTGTCCAGACATTAAGTATTGTGATCAA
>NW_025790681.1:0-14262 GCF_021130785.1 Homalodisca vitripennis
CATCACGATGAAATATTCAATGGTACTAACTGAAATAATCCTTGTGGCAAAACTAGCTGAGTAGGCCTACGTGACTGTTTCGTTTCTCTTGGCTTGTAATGGTCGTTTGTTGTTGTTTGGTGTTGTGTTTTAGAATATTTTTCAATGGATGTCAATCTAGGAAGTAGTGGTATACGTGATATATTACAAGGTGAAGAAAGTTTAGGTAGTTCAGATGAAGAAAGTGATTCTCCTGTCGAAGAGATACCCGATAATATTTCATTAGCAGATATTGTAAGTGAATCAAGTGAAAGTGAATCAAGTGATAGCGAATCAAGTTTATCTGATTCTAGTGTAACCCTCATACAAAGAATTCCACGACAACGTAATTGGGTAAGAGTGTTTCCTCCAGAACCAAATAAAAATATTTAAGCTAAATTCAGAGTGTCAGTGTGACAGTTGTGAAGTGAGTGTTGTTGTTATCCAGGTGTCAGAAATTGTCCACCTAGAAACTAAGGTAGGCCTATTGATTATTTTTTACTGACTTCATTTGGAATCTCATTACCAATGAAACCAACTTTTATGCTGCTAAAAAAGATAAGAGATAAAAGAAATTCTGGTGAAATCCAACAGTTTTCTAGGCTGAAAGATTGGGTACATATTTTGGTAAATGAAATGAATCAAAGAGTGTGCATCATTTGTGCGAAAGACCCTAATGTGAAAAGAAAAAGAAGCGTTTATTGGTGTCCAGGGTGTAACTGCGGTATTCACCCTCTTTGTTACGCTAAAGTTCCAGCACTTTTTATAGGCCCTACACAACAGGGAGGAAAAGGCAAGCAACTTCTAGCGATTCTGACTAGAAAAAGTGTTTTTTCTAGATTCAGTTTTTCCCATATAACTTTTTCAGTGTTGTAAATAGAAAAAATATTATTGAAGGTTTTTTGTTTAAAATTAAATTGTGAATAAAGATTGCATTTAACATAATCTCCTAGGAATGACATTTTTAAAGTTACAGAATGTAAAAATGAAAAGTTCGGTGGAGAAAAAAAACGTTTTTTTCGAACATTTGTGTGGATATCATAAAAAAAAGGTTAAGGTATATAAAAACATAACTATACTATGTTATTCTGTAGTTTATTACGAAAAATTTATATATAACAAGCATTGCTCATATTAGAATTTGTATTTTATTTTTAAATTATAAGATAGTCCCGCTTGACTCTGAAAAATAGCCTGCCATTCCAGCAACATATTACCGCCGCACTTAGAGGGTTAAGCCATACATGACTGAACAGATTTGTAGGCACCAACAATACAGAAATCTATTATACAAAAAATCAAAAAACACGTACCAATGATATATTAGAACAAAAGAAAACCTACTATTTTAAATTATTATCAAAATAAGAATAATATTAAGAGTCAATGGCGAGTTTTAAATAATGTTTTAGGAAGTTTTTTCAAAAATGTCTGATGTTAAAAAGGTATATTTTCCAATATCAAATTAGAACTAAGAGTATTTTACTATTTTATAAACTTTTATTTTAAATGAAATATAATTTTGATCGTATACCAAAATGCTGTTTAGAGCTTAAGAAATGCAAGTAATCTATATTGAAACATGTAGTGTACATGAAAAAGCTTAATCTTTGTTTGACCTATACTCTCCCCTAGGCATTGTTGGTATTAAAGACCAATAATACTATAAGTATATGAGGGCTGTACAGAAGAATCTGATGCACGATTTTGCTGAAAAACTAGTTTACCGATGGCAAACAAACTTTAGTCTCCTTAAAAGTATTCTTTATTGGACACAATGCACTTGTTAAAACAATACTCCCATTGAGAAACAATTTGCAAAGTCCGCCCTTCGGACCATTATTAAGTCCGCCATTGTAAATCAGTTTGATCTCTTCAACTGTTTGAAATTTGGTTCCTTCAAGCAGAGATTTTAATTTCGAAACAGCCATATTTTGCAACCACTCATTTAAAACCCGAATCCTCCGACAGAATTCCAGCAACAATAGTGTTTTTATATAACTAAATGTGATCAAATCAAATATCAAGGAGTTTGGCTTGTTGAAAAATGTATTAAAAATATAATTTCACGGACTACATTATTTTGTTTAAAGTACCCTTAATAGTTCTTTAGCAGTTTAATCATCCTAATGTCCGTGTTAAAGTTTTTAAAAAAATCGTGTGATAAATGCTATATGGTGGAACGAGTTTGCTATTGATCCAGTTGTAAGCCTTTTATTTCTTTTCCAGTGTACGGAGTAAGAATTTAAGAAACCATATTTTAAACATAAGAGAATGAAGATTTAAAAAGAATCAGCTCTTATCAGTAAGTAATATAGAAATAAAACACTGAAGCCACTAAACTGTAGGCCATAAATAGAAAATCTAGCAACCAATAACTATTTTTATGAATAGCTTATACAGAAAACAGTCCTACCTTTCCCAAATTTGTTCACAATGGTATCTAAATTTGCTCTCCATTACTTTTGGTATTCTATTTAAGGTATATAAAATTCCTGAGAGCTCTGTTCTTCACATGTTGCATGTATTTTATTCATCAACGGCAAAGAACATTTCCAATTTTTACAATCTTGATGTCTCTAAATAAATGAAACATTCATTATAAATTAAAATAATAATTATAATGCAACACAGTAACAGCCAGTAATAATAATAAATAAAATTAACTGGTATGACTATAGCCTGTGTGAAAAGAATTAAAAAAAATATAAACTTGTTAACTTAGCAACAGGTGTTTATACAAGAGTGCACCAATTGAGGACGGGACCATTTAGCTTCAGCCAACCGAGATAAACTGTGTTGCCAAACTGTTCATCTGACAGACAAACATAGAGCTTGACTCAAATATTTAACCTTGGCGCTCTGAGAAATTATGAGAGCTGTTTTTTCTTATCAAATGCTATATAAAAACATACCTGAAAAAAAATAATTTGTCTAAGCCCAAAATTAAGGTAACTGTATAAATATATTTATTAACAGTATATTTTTATATAAAACATGTTATTACCTTTTTTTCTGTACTTTTTTCATTTTGTATTATGCAAAACTTGCCAGACTAGAGTTGAATACAAAATTCAAATAAAATGTCCATATTGTTATCACTTCACAATTTTTATATTATTTGCATACAAACGTTGAAAAAAAATACAAGTATACCAATATCTTAAAGCCTTAAAGTATTAAACTGTATTGTTATAAATATTATTATTATTCATACTTCCTATTATTTATAATTTTTCCATACTATTTTAATTAAAAAAATTCAAGAAATTTTATACAATCAGACATTCCTAAGGTTGTTATTTTTTCTATCTGAAGGCTATTGTGAATTAATATTTTATATTGGCTAATGTTAATATGCATGCAGAGTGCAATGTGTGAAAATATTTTCTGGAGACACATATTATTAAATATTAAACAAATCACGTTTACGAGCATAAATCAAATATAAACAGTAATTTAGTGTGGAGTAGAACCATAGTTAGGTTTTTATGAGAAATGTGGTAACTGTTCTGGTTAGTGTTCGGTTCGGCATTGTCATCAATACAGTTATGACCGAGCAAAAAGTCCAGTTGTCTGTTACGTAATGCATTATCATAGTTTTTAATTAATGAAGGCACTAAACCGTGGGAAATTTTAACTGTTTGGAGAAAGTAAACTGTCATAGAATCGTGTGTTTACGTTGATGAGAGAATTTAAATGTGGAAGATACTGATAATCAATGATACTCATTTATTACTGGTAAAGATTATATACATTGTCACATTGAAAACACAATATTGTACATTTCAATTTTAAGAGCAATGCAGTCCTCCAGTTCGTCCAGGTCTATTTAAAAGAAGTGATATATTAAATAAATAAATCAATTAAAACAAATCAAACTAATTACAACACAAATAAAAGAATGTCCCAAGATCAACAATAATTATTTAATTTATGACTAATCCCAAAAAACTCATCCACTTCATAAAATGGGTGTTAAAAAGGAAAAATCCAATTTGTCTTTTGAAAATACCAAATGGCAGTGATCTTAATCCATTTGGCAGTGTGTTCTATAATTTTGGTCCAAGAGATAATGTTGCTAATGAATATTGTTTGGAAATCAGTCTTTTGGTTACAATATTGTTTGCACCCCTTGTGTTATATTGGTGGATGTTTTTATATGTTAGGTTGTTTGACGTAGCCATATAAAGCAACAGTTTATACACAACTAAACAAGGGACTGTCATAATATGAAGTTCTTGAAATTTTTGTTTACATGAATCCTTATAGCCAATACCAGAAATATCTTTTTAAATGTATTTCTCCACATTTCAATACCATAAACCAACTGAGAGTAAAAAAATGCATAATATACCATTTTAAGAGCTTTTTCGTTGCAAAATTCAGACAGTTTTCTCATCATAGATATTGCTTTAGATAACTTTAAACAGAGAGTAGTTTATATGGTCATTCCAATTTAAATTTTTGTCGATAATCAATCCGAGAAATTTTGTAGAACCATACATTGGTATTACTAAATTGTCAACTGCTATTTTAATTTCAAAGAAAGATGTTTTATTTGAAGTAAAATTTACAGCTGTTGATTTATTTGCATTTACTGTTAAAAAGTTTTCATTAAAGTATTGCACTATATTATTAATTTGTATATTTGCTATGATTTCTAAATCCTCCAAATTTTTGTGTTTGTATAGTATAGATGTGTCACCTGCAATAGCAATGGACCAAGAACAGAACCCTGAGGCACACCCTACTTAATGTCTGATCTTTTAGATGTGACTTCAGCCTGATAATTTTTTTATGGTGACAAACTGTTTCCGACAGACTAAGTAAGATTTCAATAAATCATGAGGTGTCCCTCTTATTCCATAGTTTTCTAATTTATCAAGCAAAATATTTATATTTACACAGTCAACAGCTTTTTGTAAATCCAGAAACACACCACAAATAAAATCACCATTTATCAGTCCTTTCATTATTTCATTAAGAAATTTGATTATGGCTGACAAAGTGGATTTTCCCCTCGTGAATCCATGCTGATTTACAAAAAGTATGCTCTTAGCTTCCAAAAAATCAATTAACCTATTACAAATAGCTTTCTCAAAAACTTTAGAAATAACATGCATAAGTGCAACTGGTCTATAGTTAATAATTTCTGAGCAGTTTCCCTTGTTTTTAAAAATAGGTACAATTTTAGAAATGTTTAGACTATCTGGGAAAATTCCTGATTCAAAACTTGTATTAATTATAGATGACAAAGGTCCTGTTATAGCATATGAAATATTCTTTAATAAATTAGTACTTATGCAGTTCCGACCAACTGCAAAACTATTCCTCAAGTTCTTTATTATTTTAAGAATCTCTTTTTCAGAGGTTGGGTGAAGAAACATGCTGCTTTCAATTCTTTTACCCTTGAAAGAGTAATTCAGATTATTAAAATTAATGGCCAATTGTTCAGGGATGCCCTTAAAATATTCATTAAACTGATTGGCAATAACATTGGGATCAGTTATCAAATTAACATTGCTTCTTAGTGAAATGTCAGCTCTATTTTTTGTATTTCTTCATAAATCTCTGTTTATGATTTTCCATGTATCAGCATGAGTTTTTTGAATTCAAAATTTTATTTGTCATATATTCTTGTTTTGTTTTTCTTAGCAGACTTTCATATTTTTGCTTTTCCATTTTTAAAAGATTTTTAAATGCAAATGTATTACGATTTCGAACCCAGAGTGATTCAAGGAAAATTACAACATTTTTGTCTCCGTAATTTCATTAGTTATCCATGGAGTTTTATCTTTAATCTGTTTCTTAATATTTTTATTTTTTATTGGGCAACAAATATCAAGATTATAATTTAATATTTCAACAAAACTAGAATATTGCTTATTAACATCACAACTTGATGTCACTATATCTCAGTTTTCTTTTGGAAGAAAATAATTTAGTACCCGTACATTTTCTGCATTGAAAGACCTTGCTTTTGTTGATATTCGCTTTAAGGAATAATCTGTTGCATCATTAATAGGAATATTAAGTGTGATACCAAAGTGATCTAATAATCCTGTAATTATGACTTTTGAAGTTGCTTTTTTTAAGCCCAACTTTTTATTGATTACTATATTATCCAAAGCCGACTGTGTATTCTGAGTTACTCTGGTTGGTTGGTTTATCAGTTATCTAAAATTGAATTCATTAAGAAATGTCGTTAGTTTAAATTTATTGTTAGAGTGCACTAATATATGAATATTAAAATCTCCCATCAGAATACAATTAGAACTAGAATCAAGTGAGTCAACTATTCTGGATAATTTACATATAAAACTATCAATATCAGAATTGGGCGGCCTTTAGATACTAATAATTATGTAATTCTCATTGTTTATTTTAGTCATAATTCCTGTAGCTTCCAGTAATCCTTCACATGAAGTTATATCAAGTTTTTTTAAAGAAACAGAACGTTTTGTGAAAATTGCATTTTCTTTATTTTGTCTGTGTTGATAATTTTTATGTCTGGATCTGGGTTTTTTGACATGTACTGAAGATTTTAAGGACGGTAATGGAATTTCCCTCCTTATTAATTTAGAATCTGGTGGGCAGTCTAAAGCAGAATTTAAAGGTGGAAGAACAGCTTGAAAACAAAAGTCGTGATCAACGCCCAAGGACAAGCCTTACAGATGACAATATTCGTGCCGTTTGTGAGATTATTGATCGTGATCACTAGTTAACCATGGTAGAAATTTCATCATAAGTTCATATCAGCTATGGAAGTGATCAATCCATAACCACTGATAATCTTGGTTTCAGAAAGGTTGGTGCTAAATGGGTTCCAATATTGACTGAAAACCAAAAATAGGTCATGTTGGAGATCACTGAAAGCCTTCTGGATCAATTTCAGCAAGAAGCAAGAAGGGGAGGAATTTGTAAAGCACATTGTACATGTGATGAGATATGGGTACTTCACTATACTCCCGAGTAAAAAATGGCAATTAAGGTGAGGCAGAGAAAGGATGTAGGTTGCCCTGTGAAAGCCCTTGCAATGATTTTTTGGACTCTAGGGAAATTTTATGGGTTGAGCATGTGCGCAATTGGCTTAAAACTCGCCCTCAAACTTTCTATGACCAGAAAATACTGAAACTGCCAAATCGGTGGCAAAAGTGTGTACATCAAACAGAAGATTATATGAAAAATGTATAAAATAAATGCAAAAAATGGGCTGCAGTAAAATAAGAGGCCATCACCACAATAGAATCATAGTACATCCTTAAAAAACAGTAAAAAGTAACTAAAAGTTAAACCGTTTTGTTAGTTACATTTTATAAGAATAAGAATAAGAATATGTTTTATTGTCGTTCAGGCTTACAAAAGCATTGACAAAGTTATTTATATTGAGCAGTATTGCCACGTCACTAACCTACAATAAATAATATAAGGATATTTAAAGTTACAACAAATAAGTCAATAAATAAAAAACAGTTAAAAATGTATTACTTAATAAAATCTTAACAACTTAATCTCTATGAAAACTAGAGATCAAAATAACAATAGAAACAATATAAGTTATACATACATAAACAAAACATAAATTTATTTATTAATAAAATTAGACAAACACTTATTATAAAACGTTAATAAATAATTAAGTACAGTTGCACAGTATAAAAATAAATTCTTAGTTTAAAAATTGATCACAGACAGTAAAAAAAAATTCATTTAAAGAATAAAAGGGATTGTTGAGTAACCACTTATAAAATTTGTGTTTAAATATCTTCACTGAATTTTCATTTATAAGGTGAATAACCTTATTGTACACTTTAATAGACAATACAATATGACTAGATAAAGATTTGCTTAGTCTGTGATACTCAATTACTGCCTTATTCTTGTTACGAGTATTGTGGTCATGAATTTCATTTGTAAATTTTAACAAGTCATGATTCTTCAAAATGAAAGTAATCAAATCAAATATATATAAGTTTATGATTGTTTGCACTTCTAATTTAGTGAACAAAGGTCTACAGTGAGCTTTTATTTCTGATTTTGTTATTACTCTAATTGCTTTTTTTTGAAGAATTAAAATTTCATCGATCCTAGAACAGTTGCCAAATAAAATTTAACCATATCGAAAAACTGATTGAAAATAAGCATAATAAGCTGTTTTCAGATAGTGACTTGGTACACAACTTGTTAATTGTTTTAAAAGATATATAACTCTTGATAATTTTGAGGATATATAATCTATATGAGCCTGCCAACTTAACTTATTATCAATGTAGATTCCTAAAAATTTAGTCCTGGAAACCCTATCCTTGTCAATATTATTGCTGTCCATAGTTCTTAACATAAATAACATCTTTTGAGTTTTATTTTCATTGAGCAAAAATCCATTTGTTCTGAACCAAGAAGCAGCATCTGTTATAGTGGCTTGAGATAGTAAATTAAGTTCATTCACATTATTGGCAGTATTTAGGAATGTAGTATCATCAGCATATAAAAATGATTTTGTGTTTAATGAGTTTGGCAAATCATTAATGCTAATTAAAAATAAGAGTGGTCCCAACACAGATCCTTGAGGTACTCCTCCCCATTCAACAAAAACATCCTTGGATGTTTCACCATTAACTGAAACTGACTGCAAACGGTTCTTAAGATAAGATTCAAAAAATTTTAGAGGTGTACCAGATATTTCAACTTCAATAAAAGGTCATCATGATTTACACAATCAAAAGCCTTACTCAAGTCACAAAAAGTAACCTGAGCAAAGGCTTTATTTTCAAATGTCAAAAGAATTTCTCTTACCAGCCTGTCCACAGCATAAATTGTCGATCTTCCCTTTCTAAATCCAAATTGAGAAAATTGTAGGTAGTTATTTATTTTCAAAGAAGAAGCTAACCTGATCATATACTATCAGTTCAAACAGCTTGGCTAATATAGGGATTAATGATACTGGACGATAACTCTCGGGTTCATCCCACTCCCCTTTTTTAAAAATCGGACATATTTTTGATTTTTTAAATTTGTTTGGAAAGACACCTTCCATTAAACACTGGTTGAAACTAAACGACAGAGGTTCAGCAATAGTGTGTATTATATTTTTTAATAAATTATTAGAGATGTTGTATATATCTTTACTATCTGTATTGTTAAGCCTTTTTGTTGCATGTATGACATCATCCGCTGAAATTAATTTCCATTCAAAATGTCTATGATCAATATTAACCTTATTTACTAATTCATTAACACTTATGCTTGGTTTACTTATGCTTTGTTTAACTTCCTTAACACAATTGATAAAATAATCATTAAAAGTATCTGGTGGTAATTTAATTTTGTGATGTCTGGAGCTATTACTATTATTATTTATTATTTTCCATGCGGCCTTGTATTTATTATTACTTTTTTCAATTTTATTTGCATTGTACTTAAGCTTGGCTTCACTAATTGCATATTTATATTGCTTTTTCAACACTGTCAACTGTGCTACAGAGTTCTGTGTTCTCAGTTCACCTAAAAACAATAACTTTTCCTTCATTCTTGCAAGGTCAGTAGTATACCACTTGTTATTTACTTGTCTGGAAGAACTGGTTCCAGCTCGTTTTAGGACTATAAAAAATTGTAAGAACCTCAAAATTACTTCTAATATCATTTCAAAAATCTGGTTTGCATCTTTATATGTAAACTTGAGATAAAGACTATTCCAGTCAAATGAGACAAGGCTGTCTATTAAATCTAACACAGCAGAGTTAGGTAATACAAACTTAAGATAAATTTGTTTGCATAAAAGTTAAGTTATTAAAACTTTAATCTATACAATTAATACAAAGTAACAAACCAACATGATCCGAGTATGGAAAATCAAAAAAGTTACAAAACTCTAACTGATGTCTAGCACAGTTAATAAAAATACAGGGTCATCGAAAAATAATGCCTAGATTTTAAATAAACTGTCATAAAAAAAATATTAAAGGTAATTTAAAGGTTGTAGTCTTAAAATGTGTGGAAAGAAATAAATTTTTTTTTTCATACCTTAGTATGTTTCAATGTGAGCACCGTTCGTTGCCCTGCAGATATCAAGTCTGTAGTCAACTTCCTGCCACGTGCGTCCAATCATATATGGGCGTAACAGTTAAGATTGCGGAAGGAAAATTCGCTCCCGAAGATGGTCCAAATCCCGAATCTTTTCTGCGTAAACTATATTTTTTATGTACCCCCAGAAAAAGAAATCCAGAGGGGTAAGATCAGGACTTCTAGGAGACCATGAAATGGGGGCTGCTCTACCAATCCAACCGTTTGGGAAGCGTGCGTTTTTAGTGCAGCGCGTACCTCGCGATGGTAGTGAGGTGGAGCCCCATCTTGCATAAAAATGATTCGCTGTCCAGTCTGTTGTTCGATATTGTCTAATTGGGGGAACACAAACAGTTCAAGCATGTCCAGGTAAACTAGGCCTGTAATGGTTTTTTTTCTACAAAAAAGAAAGGTACAATAAACTTTGTCATGAAATAACGCGCACCACACATTGAGTTTGGGAGAATCACGCACATACTCGTGGATTTCGTTTGGCTGTTGCGATCCCCATACACGGCAATTGTGACGATTTACAACATCCATTTATGTGAAACGTAGCTTCATCACTAAACAACACTCTCTGTAGAAAATTTGGATTATCATCAATTTCATTTAACATAAAACTTGCAAATTCAGTTCGTTTAGGGCGGTCGGTAGGTTTTATTTGCTGTGTTTTATCTGAATTTTATACTCATGAAGTCTTAGCCGTTTTGTGCAGTACATTTTGTAATTGTTGTTTTTGGAATGTTTTAGTTGAAGACTTCGTCGAGCAATGATTTTTTTGGGCTCATAACACAAGATTGCCGGATACGCTCAACATTCTCTTCTGATGTTCTTGGTCGGCCTGGTCTAGATTTTTTTGCCGACGGTCCCTGTTTCCCTAAACTGGTTAAACCATAGAACGATAGCTTTGTTATCAGGTGCTGTTTGACCCGGATATGTTCTCCGAAAGAGCCTGCTGTACACTGACAATTGACTTTGACTCCGCGTACCAAATCACGCACTGTGCTTTTTGTTGCAGCACGGTCAACATCGTACTGAGCGGCGGCGCGTCTGTGGCCGGATGACCTTGACGATTGCGCAGATTGTCTGCGCATCACAAAGACAAGGAAACACAATCAGACGAACTAAAAACAAAACTTGCGTTCACGCAGTATCGTCCAGTGAAAGAATTACTCATTTAACATGAAAGGTTTTGATGTTATAATTTTATTAAATCTAGGCATTATTTTTCGATGACACTGTATTATCCAGGCAATTCTTACCCTGTGTTGCAGCTGAATTTAGGCAATAAAAATTGTTTTGTCTCAGTACATTAAGAAATTGTTTCACTGTTTTTGTACAGTTTATTTGCGGTTATCGCAAGATAACCAGATCAAGCAACGCCGAGCGTGGCTGCTGCTTGGACAGGTGACCCGCTGAGCGATCCTGTCCTTGCAAGCGGCCCGCCTGCCCGGCCATTGGTGGTGGTTCGGAAGTCACCTTTAAAGCCGTTGGTCCCCAGGTTAAGTGTTAGAGAGGGCTTCTTAGCCCTAACTTCGCCTGGTAAAATAAGACATTCTTTACTTTACTTTTTACTTTTATATTTAAAGTTATTGTTTACGTCTCCACCGGCTACAACTGTATAATTGGGATATTGAGTTAAAAGTGACAGCATTTTATCCAGGTTATCAAGAAAAATATCTGCATCTCCTGATGGGAAGTGGTATAAACAAACCACTATCAATTTGTAATTGTCAATAATTACTGCAGAAAGCTTCAAAATGTACCTCCACACCAATGTTTCCCAGATCAAGGGACCTTCCTGAACATAATCTTTCACAAAAATTACTGTCCCTCCTCTTAATTTCTCTTTCCTGCAGAAGGCACTAACACAGCGATAACCTACTGGTAATGTTAAACTAATTTCTAATTGTTTTAGCCAATGCTCCGATATACAAATAAAATCTAATTTTTTTAAGTTAACCAGGAAACTTTCTAAAAGTGTTATCTTACCATCCAGACCCTGAATATTTAAAAATAAAAAACCTGTTTGTGCAAACTGTACTTTTTTATGTTCAGTTACTAAACTATTTAGCCTACTGTTTCTCTGTATATAAATAAACATAACATGGATAGTTGTTATACAACGTAATTCATGTCAACATTTTTGTTTCTATAGTTTAGATAATTTTATAAATATGATTCTTTTGTGGTGGTGGCCTCTTAATATACTGCAGCCAAAAAATGTACCGTTATTTTATTTACCCTTGTATAATCAATATGATAATCCAAAAATATTCAAATTCAATTCAATTCAAATCTTTATTTGTCATTAGGCTATATTACAAGCAATAGACATTGTCATACTAATACTAAATATACTATGCAGTATACAAATTGTCATAACTACAATAATGATAAAAATCTTCAATAGAATATGGTGCAGTCACCACCAAAAAACTTGTAATTATTGTTTTGATATACATTAACACTTAATTTTTTTTACATATTCAGGTAAACTATTATACAATTTAATTTGCATATATTTACGACTGTTTATCACTTCTTTGGAGTCGGGTACTTGGTAAATTAAGATTATCACAGTTCCTAGTATAGTGGCTATGATACACATTGCGCTCAACAAAATCAGATAAATGTTTTTTAACATATAATAAATTACACAATATATACAAGCTAGGTACAGTTAAAATCTTAAAACTAATAAAATATGGCTTACAACTTTCTATCTGACTTATACCAGCCATAACTCGAATTGCCCTTTTTTGGCATAAAAATACATCGTTAGCTCCAGGACTATTTCCCCATAGCAATATGCCATAGTTCAAGTGACAATTAAAAAATGCAAAATAGGCCATACGCAAACAATCAGATTCAACATTATACTTAAGCTTAAACAATAAGTATAACACTCTACATAGTTTAGTAATTAGCTGCTCAGTATGATAATGCCAACTAAGTTTTGAGTCCAGATGAATACCGAGCAACTTGACATGATGATTGAACTAACTCTCCATCTACTTTCCTTAATGTAAAGATGATTTGTTCTGACTTATCATCATTAAGTATTAACTCATTTGCTGAGAACCAGTCCACCAGCTCTTTCCACTAATAGAGCAGATTCATGTTTCACATAATCCAGAGAGTAACCTTTAACCAGTGCTGATGTATCATCTGCAAAGAGGACAGACTCATGGGGGAGGTTGGATGGAAGATCATTAATCATAATGACAAATAGGAGTGGCCCCAAAACAGACCCTTGGGGAACACCTCTAACCACTTCCCGCATACGAGACACCTGATCCCCCATTACAACCACCTGTTTTCTGTTCACAAGGTACGAACGTATAAGGTTTAATTCTTTTGGCCATTACACCATACTTAGAGAGCTTTTTAAGCAGTATTTTATGCGATATAATATCAAAAGCTTTTCTTAAATCTAACAGAGTCAAAGCCAAGAAAGAATTTTTTTTCAAAAGCCTTAAGAACTTCAGTAACAACCTTTTTAACTGCATCAATGGTAGACTTACCCAGCTAAAAAACCAAATTGTGCATTCGTAAAGTAAATTATTTTTTAGAAAAAAAGAAAATAGTCGTCTTTTGATAAAGTGTTCAATAATTTTAGAAAAAAATTTGGTACCAGAGCAATTGGTCTAAAATTAGCAAGTTCATCTACATTCTTCTTCTTTTGAACTGGGATAACTTTAGTAACTTTTTAAACTTTCAGGAAATATTCCTTGATCTAAAATTTTATTTATTAGATATGTAACTGGAGATACAATTGCTGGCATTATACACTTTATCATCTTATTTGAGAGAGACCATAGTAGTCCTGACTAGTAGAACCTTTCAAGTTAGAAGTTATATGCAACACCTCTGCCTCTGACGCTGGATCCCAGGCCTGTCTAGCATCTGGATTACATTTTTATTTCGTTGACATTATTCATATAGTCAATATGACTATACTTCACAGGATTGCCACTACCGTTTTGACCATCCTTAGCAACAGATTCACCTACACTAACAAAGTAGTCATTAAATGTATCTGTTGAAATTGAAGAAGGTTGCTGTTTCTTTACACCAACTTCGTCTTTAATTACCTTCCAAGCAGTTTGAACACTTGTTTGTTGCATTATTGATCAGGTTTTCATTATACTTATACTTAGCCCTCCTGATAAG
>NW_025790682.1:0-32949 GCF_021130785.1 Homalodisca vitripennis
TTTTTCCCCTCCTAGAGAGGGTTTTGGGTTCTATGCAAACATTGTAATAAAAAGAACTAAATTAACATTTTTTTAAAATGTTTTAAAAGGTCAATAATGAGTTAATTTAGATTATTCATAGTTCACTGATAAGTAAAATACAAGACAAATACTTTAATTTTCTAGAAACTCTAGTAATAATGTTCGTAATTGGAATTCACAAAATTAATACAATTTTTAACCTTTTGAATGAGATGAGATTTTTTACATATTTTATATATATTTTTAACAATTTCTGCAATGAAAGGCAGGATTTGTGAAGAGCTTTCGTAAACAATATAATTACTAGGTCCTACACTGGTCGGGAGGGTACTCGAAGAGAGAGCAAAGCTCTCAATCTTCAACTGAGTACGCTGTAAACACAGTGACAGCTGAAATCTGCTGTCTGACTGTGTCTGAAGAGACGAAACATGTTCACTAGGCGCCGCAATCTGAGTTAAAATATACTCCTCAGAGTTTAAAATGGATTTTACGAATACAAAAATAAAACAAACCTTCTATTTTTTATGGTTGCAGACCACCCACTGAGCTTCGGCTACCTTAGGAAACTAAATTTGAGCAAAGGAGGAGATACTCCGGCGAGTGAAGCTGTTTCGGCGTTTTTTCGTCTCTTCAGACACAGTCAGACAGCAGATTTCAGCTGTCACTGTGTTACAACGTACTCAGTTACAGATTGAGAGTTTTGCTATCTATTCCCAGCCAGTATAGGAGACTAAACTCTACTGCAACTCTGTCCTGAGTAAGACGATCTGATATACATAAATTGACTATTTATTCATCGACTATAATTACTATTTTCTTCAGATAAATAATTGATTTTGGTTATTTTTCTATTGAAAAATCTGTTATTTTTACCATTCTAAGGCCAATGTCGTATAATTTTTGTAATATTAATGCAGTTTTTTTATCGTGATGCTTGATGTGCATTTTTCCGATAAAGTTTAAAAACTTTGGTTCTACATGATAACAACACATACAGTACATTTTCAAAACAACTTGTACTATTAATGAAAATGATGTAGTGCAAAAAGAACTCATTGAAAAGCACTTATTTTTGAAGAAAAATTCCGATCTCATTGCTTATAAGTAATTAAATAGTAAATACGCGACGAAATAAATTATTTAAATATTCTGTGCTTGGTTTAATGAATCTGCACTATAATTCATTTGTAACAACAGTCGTTATCTACATAATTTATTCAACTTACTTTATGATAAAACGATAAAATGTTCGTTAGTGCAAGTAGACTATAATCTCAGGTACTTTCAACTCCAATTATATTCGCTTGTAAAACGGGATAATGTAATCCTCAATCTTCTCTAACAGATAGTTTATCTTCCTTACTGTATACCAACTACGCTGAATTTATGAATGCCAAATTTACATGTAGTTGATGTCATTCTTGCCCTTATAACCGTACTCGTCCCTGGTTAGTGCTAACTAAACAAACATTCTCGGTGGCTGGCTCGTTGGACACTTGTCGAAAATCTACCAGACAATGTTGTGTCCCGAGTTAGCGAAACTAGACTTCACCGGAAGTCTCCTCAACCGCAACAGGAGGTCTCGGAAGCGCGCCCCTCCCAAACTCGGAGCAAAGCATATACAAAAAAACAACCACATATCACTAGTGGGAAGAGAGACAACGAGAGTCAAAATTTCCAGTAGATAATATAATTAATTACATGGCAAACATTTTCATAGAAAATACAATTAACTGCAGCACCACGGTGCACCGCGTAACTTACAAACTAGATAACAAAAAATAAATAGAATTCCAATATTGACAATAACATAATAAATAGAAATTTGACATATAAATAACATAATAGAATTTAGAAATTTGTTCAAGACGAAATAAAGTACAGACATTCCAGTTGGATGACGGTTCAGTAGCGCGGTCAGGGCGCGGGCATTCAAATTTGGGTTTTAAACAGTGTTGTTTCATTGGGCAGACTCGCCGCACCAGTCATGTTGACGGCACTCACGGGGACCCTATTAAATGCCAACATAACCAGTAGATATTCAGAAGAGTTTATGTTCATGTTATATAATTATGTTTGACACAAAGTAAATATAAAATATTTAAATTTAACAATTAAAAATAAAAATCTGTAGCTAACAGTACCTTTTAAGTATTGAAAAAACTGTTTCCCGAAAAATAGCTCAAGACACCAAGTATTATAAGATAAACTACTTGGTGACAATTTTAAATATTACATACAAAACAAATTTTCAACTATTTAAAACATTTACTTATAGGCTAGAAGAGACATACTAAATTATTCAGCATGGCAACATTTACTTATAAAAATAATTCACTGTATTTTAATCATTGTATAATATTAATTGTAATGTAAATTATGTAATTTACAAATAATAACAGTACATTATTTCCCAAATAACAATAATTAAATTATAATCCGTTCACGCTACTATAAGGCAAATAATTAATTAAACAATAAAATGGAAATCATGAATGTTGCCATCCATTTTTTGCACGCTACACAAAAACACGAGGTAACAAAATTTTCAAAGTCTGTACCGTCTCGCTTACACTAAATAAAGACAAAGTGATACTAAATAAATAATTTCCGTTCGCCGAAACGGGTCAATTAGAAAGCACTAGCGCAAAAATATAATTTAACTGGCATAGTAAATAAATTAACAAATTTAGAACGTAACGAAAGACAGGATAGAACACTTTGCGACAAGAAAACGTACACAAGGAACACAAATTACAAAAATAATGAATAAACTACTTTTAATTAATGAACGAAAATATGTGTCTGGGTGGGAGAGAAAAACCGCCAACTATATTAAGTTAAGAGAGAGAAAGAGAAAAACAATTACCTGCCGAAAGTCGGAGAATTAGCCAGCCATGGGCATCAGGACGAGCAGTCAACAGCCAGAGATTCACGTAGCCTCTGCCGAACGTGTCCGACCGCTCCGATCAGTAGCCGCTGCCGGTAAACAGCTGGTCGGTAATCAGTCAAGGTCAGCCACCTGACCTCGACCAATCAGTCCATCCAGGCAGAAAATAATCGATACGGTCACTCCCCCACCGACTGACAAAGGTGGCCGAGGTGGGAAAAATAAAAGACAAAAATGTTTAAACTGAGCCCCGGCTCAGTTGCCAACGACCTCTATTAGTAAAAAGCTTACAACTAAATACATAAATATACCCATCACTAAATATTTAAATATCAATATTATAAACGGGCAATATGAAAGATTAGTTTCTCAATTTCTTTAGCAAAATAAACCAAAGTAGAAATTATAAAATATTCTGCAAGAGGCAATTTTCCCCGGCTATAGACTTGTAGTTGGAACAAGCCACATAGATCTCGTACCACATAGTGTACGTGCCTATTGGCTATGAAAGCTGTGCAATCGATACATTTATGCAGGACCACAATGTGTGTAAAACAATAAAGCCTCTTAAGACTCTCAGATAAGGCTTGGGAAAGGCTTACAACGGGTATTCCCTACTTTAAGGGACCTTGGGGATTTACATATTTAAGGGATTCAAAAAAATGTACGAGACTTTTATATGAATTGTCACTATCACAAATGCTAGTATTTAGTACTAGACATATTTCAATTAACCCTGTTGTAGAAGATTCAAATACAGCCGACCATCGGATAAACTAGTGCTATGGGGAAGAAATGGGTGTAAAGTTCTGAGTTTGTATTTCATCCACAATTGTAAGGCTTCGAAAATAATTTCAAAAAGGCGTTTTAACTTCTGACGTGTTTTATCATAAGATGAAAAACTGAGATATTTAGTAATGAAGCTACATTTTTACTTGAACTAACCATTCAATGGGTGGAAAGTTCTGAGCTTTGATTTTATCCACAGTTGTAAGGCTTGACTACTCATTCCACAAGATAGTTCTAACTTCCAGAGCGTTTATCATAGGATAATAACCCGAAATATTTAGTCACGAAACTTTTTTTCTCCAAAATGAGTTAGTTCAGTGGGTGGAAAGTTCCTAATTTGTACTTCATCTATAGTCGAAAGGCTTGGCTACTCATACCACAGGGGCCTTCTAACTTCTAGCGCGTATATCATAAGATGATAACCAGAGACCTTTAGTCACGAAACTAGATTTTCACAAAAATTAGTTCGTTGAAATAAACCGGATCCAAAATTGTGGTATAATTCCCTCTTAATGAATTTAACACTTTTTCCCACATTACAATCAGTACGTTAGACACTTGCTAGCCTATATTCTAGAGAAATAAAATAAAGAAGAGTCAAGAGCTCTTCTTATTTTTCTTTCTCTTTTTGAAGGGTTCGGGACGACAAGCCGACAACGATTAATCATTATGTTGTCAAGAGCCAGCAGTGTTGGCTGCTATCCTGATGGTAGCCTCGTAAGAACAATGTTAAACCTCGCGTACTTCAACTCCCTCATTTTTAGTGGTACATTCGAGGTGTCTCATTTTACATATATCATTAATCCGCAAACAAAACTCTTTTCTTTCTCATTTTCGGAAACAAAACCTATCTCAAACCCTTTTGTACTTTATTGTTTAAATATTTAAAAAGTAAACACTTAAAAAACTAAAATCCGTCTGTATGTGTATTAATCATATCTTTAAATTGAGACTTTTCTCATAACGAAACGCCTTAAACAATAAGGGTGTAACAGTGCATGATGTTTAACAGGCTTCTTAAGGCGTAATACTCAAGGTCGTTTTATTACAGCCAGCTCTTACGTATTACAAAGTACAGCTTGTGTAATATGCAGTAGCTGCCCACCTTCCAACTAGAAATGTGGCTAGTGTGAAGTACTAAATATCACTGAAGTTAGGTATGAGGATCAGCCTTATAGAAGGTGGTATGACATCACACACACAAGGTTGGCAATGTCATAAACAGTGTAAAAGCTGAGTGGAATTGAATTACCCACCAGAACCCTTGATGTGTTTACTGCCAGCTCTCGTGGAATTTATTTTATTTTTTTCTGTTTTCAATATCTCTTCAAGTCAACAAAACACACTGTGACTCACGTGTAGTCAATAAATTGTGACGAGAGAATTTATCAGGTAATATTTATTTACAGACTTTGCCTTATAATGCGTGCAGTACTGGTTTGTACCAACAATCGTCATTATTTTAACATTCTATCGTGTTAAGATATGGTGTTCTGAGAACAAATCAGATAATATGACATGTGATATGCACAATCTGTAAAATATAATCCCTGCAAAACCCATTTAAACTAACACTATATTTCATTTTAACATTCTATCGTGTTAAGATATGGTGTTCAGAGAAGTAATCATATAATGTGAGATGTGATAAGCACAATCTATACAATATAATCACTGAAAAACTCATTTGTACCAACAGTCTACTTTACTTTAACATTCTATCGTGTTAAGATATGGTGTTCAGAGAAGTAATCAGATAATATAATAGATTTGATAAGCATAATCTGTACAATATAATCACTGAAAAACTCATTTGTACTAACAGTCTACATTATTTTAAACATTCTATCGTGTTACGATATGAAGTTCTGACAAGTAATCAGATAATGCGATATGTGATAAACACAAAAATAACGTGTGTTTAAATATTTTCACACTGATGGCTTTAAAAAAATAGTCAAATCGTCTTAATATTTCCTGTCATATTTTGACTTCAACAAGGATTCAAAGAACCTTTACTTATAGTTATTGTTTCAATTACCGTTATAATCTGTAATTTTCTCTGATGAGTCCCAACTGATTACCAAAATCCCTCGTTGATAAATGTGTAAATTAAGTCTTTAAAAATCCTAATGCCTCATTCTAAGGGTATGTTTTGTTATTTAAAATCACGTATAATTTTGTAAACTGAAAAGTAAACTTGGTGGATAAGAGTCAGTTTTGAGATATGGATATTAGGAGCGAAATTATTTGTGCTTTTTTGGATATTTAATGGTGAAGATGTTTAAACACGTTGTGTAATAAAATATTTCCTTAGTATAAACTGGCACACTTGACCTTTTTACGATGATTTGAAAATGTAAGAAATAAGAAATAGTTTTCAACACAATTAAGTTTGTATTGTTGAGTAGGTAACTGAATTTTCGAGTTCCAGTAATAGCCCGATAATCAGTATAATATGATTAAAAAACATCAAAATTTGGGCGAGACCTTTCGTCATACTTGACTTATCAACGTCATCTAAAAATAAAAATTTTTAAGTGTATTTCTTACTTTTTAAGTAAAATTACTTTATGAAGTTATTTTTATTTGCAACAACTGGATCCAAAAAATAACTGTGTAGGATCCAAAAAATGCCTATCAATGTTGGAACACATGCATAACCAAGATTGCTGTACGTACTATAGATGTGCTGGAAGTCTCTATCGTATGCTGTATGTCTAAGTAAAGTATATAATATTTATACTGAATTTTGTCCAGTGAACAGAGTAAGAAACAAGTGTAAATATCTTCCGTAGTATATAATCTTAGTTGCAAGTTTCAGATTTGTATATAGCAAAGTAATACAATTTACAAGAACCGTTCACTAGCGCAAATTTGACTTTGAAACACTATTAATTTTGTGTAATTAACAATAGTAAAGTTTTACTTGGTATATCTTCATTTTATTTTCTGTTAACTCAAATATTTACTTTATTTCCATAATGAAATACAGTGTTTACAGTACTGCAATGAGAGGGATAACTGGCGATAACTTCATCGTTTGCGTAATTAATGTTTTCCAGTTTAGTTGCGAAATCAGTTGAAACTGTTATAACTTCTAGAACAGATACTGCAAGTTGTATTGTAATATTATCCTTTATTTTAAGTCCGTTGGAGAGTAAGTTGAATCTGCATTTTAATTAGTCTGAGGTTGTTTTGTATTTTTATTGTATTTGACTAGTAGATAGGATTAATTTTTATTTACTATATGAATTGAGTTTCCTGTTAGTAATAAACTTATTAGGGTAAATATAATTATTTAATGATAATTACTACATATGGTTTAGCCTACTATACATGTGATTACCTGTTTTAAGTAGTACATTAATAATAACAAATGAGTATTGAATTTAGGACCATCAGGATCTGCGGGTCTTCAAGGATTTCAAGGTGTCAAGGGTGAGCCAGGAGAGCCTGGCCCTCCAGGATCCCCTGATATCCTGGGTCCTAGGGGTCCCCCAGGAGTTCCAGGAAAAGATAAAAGCTACAAAAGCACAGTATTTTAATAATTAGAATAAAAACACTAAAAAGCTTCATATTTTTAGTACTAATTCGACAATATTGTAAATATATTGAGTTAAACTTGTGTTACTGATTAATATGAGTTGAAAGTCTTCAATTTTTTAAATAATTAAGAACAGTTTACACAGATTTACGGAGTGTGAGAGTACGTTGTCAAACGCGTTGAAAATAAAAGTTATGCAGCCTTAAAGAGGCGAAACTTGTGGATAATTTCAAAAGTAACCAGATTCGTAAGGATAATTTTTTGTTGCCAAATTCAGTAGCGTTCGTCAAGATCCTATTGTTGTTGTGATGGCTTTTTTCAGGTGTTTTCAGTGACTATATAATATTCCGTGGTCCACATTGTCCACTTTCCCGCTAGACTAATAAGTTTATAAAATATCTTTTATCAATTTATAAGTGCGTATAAAAATTAATATTTAGTTTTAACATATATACATTTCAACGTAAACTTTTATATAAATGCAATGGTAAATTATTGTTATTAATATACAGTAATATTACCCAGTAATTAACTGAAAAAGCTACAGTGAAAGCTGAAATAACAACAAACCTAATTAGTTTTTAATGAATACAGCTTATAAAAGCAGAAATTAAATTACATAGTAATATGTGTGATGAAGATAAAATGTGCTAGTGTACTATTATATACGATTTACAGCTCCATGTTATTCCAGGGAGAGCAAGGTGAGGATGGCGAACCTGGAACGTCAGGATCTGGAGGTCCTCCAGGGCCTAGGGGCCTTCCGAGGATGCCAGGACTCCCAGGCATCAAAGGCCACCGTGGGTTTCCGGGTCTGGACGGGGCTAAGGGTGGACAGGGCCAACCAGGGGAGAAGGGATCACTAGGGCCCTCGGGCCCCATGGGGCCCATCGGACCAGTGGTGAGTGGAATATTCCGTTGCTCTCAATCGCCATCTGCAAATAATCCACATAGTTAACAGCTCAATACGAGCATCTTAGTTTGAATTTCCTTACGTAAAGTCTTGCGATAACTTGCCTATCCACCATTATTGGTTGTTGATTAATCTAAAAGCTATTAGGCCATTGTGCTAAGTTAATAAACGAGTTCCTTTTTCATCCTTTTTACACATTTTTGCATGATTTTCTTTCAGAAAACAGTTGAAATCGAATTTGATATATTCGTATGGTATAGAACATACAACTGTGTACAGCCGTATTGAATGTAACAGTACTTTGTATTATAACAGTTAGATGAGAAAAATATTCAACCTTTACCTAGGCTTAGGTTAAAAGGCAAAAACACTGGTATATAATTACTAGAAGAGCCCAAAAATATAGGAATTAAATTTGATATTACCAGGATAAGATGCAGAATGCAGAGTTAGGAAAAGTGTTAATAGATATATATATATATATATATATATATATATATATGTGTGTGTGTGTGTGTGTGTGTGTGTGTGTGTGTGTGTGTGTGTGTGTGTGTGTTTGTGTGTGTGTGTGTGTGTTATTTTGATATATGCGGTTTGAATTCGGTTTTAAAACAACAAAAAACCGAGTTGCCTGAAAATGCAATAAGCTTGTGCACATCTGTTCTGGAAGAAATTAATGTCAGATTATATACATATACTCTATATTAATATCTATAGAATATTTTTATATATATATATATATATATATATATATATATATATATATATATACATATATATGTATATTTTAATAAATGACTGTAAAAATAAAATTTATTTTTTAATGGCAATATATTTCGGTAAAAACCGTCTTCAGGCGCAATAATTATATGAAATATAAAACTACATAATACAAACACAAGTAAATAAACAGTGAATAAATAGTCATAAATACAGATGACATGATCTAAATTTCTTAAATGTGTTGATTTCAAATTTTGACGTTTTTGGCGAAGTCACCTGATGTTGAATGTTGCATGTGGAATGTTTGCTCTTTAAAACCACTAGATGTGCTTGTTATAGTGTTCTAAGGTAAATTGGGTTTGAATTTTCAATCACTTGCCGAATAGGTTTGACAGAATACGTGTTTTCAAAAGTGTCATTGTGATTTAGACCATGAGTGACGACAGTTATCTTTAAATCGGGGTGCTTATAATCAAATCAGTATCCTCTCATTCTTGTCCTCAAGGTATTTGTAACTGAGCCAATATAATCTAGACATTTCTTACATTGAATTTGGCAAATCACATTTTTAGATTCACAACACAAGTTGCCAATGATAGGATACGCCTTGCTTGGATTGCTGCTAGTGAAGTTTGACGAATTTGGTAACATTTTACAAATCAAACAACTTGGTTTGTTACATGGATGTGATACTTTATGTTTTGTATTGGTATTTCATAGGTGTTTGTCATTAGTAAGTTAGGTTTTATCAATAAATCTTTAAGAATCGTAGGTCTTTTAAAGATTGCTCTAGTAGTTATTTTGAAAATATCATTAATTGAACTTGAGTTTTTTAAGATATTAAATGCTACTTTAAGTATATATATATATATATATATATATATATATATATATATATATATATATATAATATCAAACTTGTATTCTATCTTTGAAATTTTAAAATAAGCGTTTTCTTGTATTTGGAGTGTATTCTTCCTATACTTACTACCACTTCACTAAATGAGTAATATAACCAGGTTTCATTTACAGGGTCCCGTCGGGCCCAGAGGAGAAAGAGGAAGAGAAGGTCCTCCGGGACCTCCTCCAGGTCTTAGGGGAATCGACGGCATCGCAGGAAATCCTGGAGCTCCGGTAAGATTGAGAAACACGAACAATGAGTTATGTATAATATTTTGCTAAGCTCCTAAAGGTATGATATTGTATCGTAGCTAATAATCCAACTTGTATTTTAGGGTGCGATCGGTAAACCAGGATCACCAGGATTTCCTGGGTCTCCAGGAGCTAAAAGAGATCAAGGAGCACAGGGTCCCAAGGGCAGTCAGGGTTTACAAGGGCCTAGAGGTAAGTTGTACTACTAAGTAGGTTACGCAGGATAAATCGAATAGAAAATTAATGCTTGATGAAATGATGGTTTATTTGCAAATATCACATAATTTAATAATCATTTGTTATTATTTTTATATTTAAATTTTATTCCATAGTTTTTATTGCAGTACTTATAAACTCGTAGAATCCATTGCTAGACTTTTCATCTCAATAATTTGTTAACGGGCCAAATTGTTATAGGTCTCCCTACACTTGTACATGTTTAGTCACATTAACAAGTGACGATACCCAGGTGTGTGATGTGAACAACAATATTTATTTAATCCGCACTTAATTGCATCATAATTTCGGTCATTATACCTGACGCAGTAATAGCTTCATTATACATGTATACGTGTATTGTTAACCATTGCTGACGTTTTCGTAAACCGGCTGTAGGAAAAGTGTGTTTTCCAACAAAGAGAAAATCAGTTGTAATGCAGGCGTCCATAAACCAATTAATCGAGCAAAAAGTTAGCTTAATTAAACTGTTCCTTCTGTTTCTTTTTCTCGTTCTACCTCGTCCAATTTTAATTATTTAAATTTCTATTACTTTACTTCGCCTTGAATGAATTATTCATGAGAAGTTTCCTAAGTCGTTGCGAAAGCAAAATAAGTTTTATTTCTTCTCATTTTTGTGTTATTCCGCCTCTGATCAGTGAACGAACTTCCGGAACCACTGTAAGCCATTCGAGTCGGATTTTGTTGTTGTTATGTTTCTTTATGACGAATATTGCTTATAAATTCCGCTTTTGTTGAATAGTTCTGCTAATTTAAAGCCACCAATAATATAAGTTTAAGTCGCGGAGCCGGTGCCGTGTGGTCTAATGAAATGCCTCAGGACTCCGTGACTGAGTTTGAGATAGCGCATCTTTTAGTTCTGTCCGTGACGTTTGCACTTTGTGCCAATACTGTACCGAGTATGGACAGAATAAAGCTAAAAAGGGTATCGCCCTCTCCTTCAAAACCATTTAACCAATGTAAAAAATACCTTTTCATTCACCAGCTCCACCCCCCATTCCAACAATATACCGCTTGAAATCATCAATCTTACGTTGGTTTGTGATACTCTCATTTATATTTCATTCAACTGTTTCGTAATACGAGTACCGATTTATATCTGTAGTCGATTAATGGATAATTTCGCAGCAACCTAAAGGGCTTTATGCTCGCCACACTCCTAAATTAATGATCTTTTTCTGATTGATAATATTAGTATTGCACTATGTATATATTTCATAATTGTATCGGGTTTACCCATGACACTTTTACTTGCTGTTAACTCTTGTCTAATAATTTCTTAGTATTACATTAGATTCCTTCCTGAATTGGCATTATTATTTTTGCTTAAGAAAATTAGTGCATGCCTTTAGTAATAAATCACTGCTGTTTACAGACCTTAGTAAATTGCAGAACTTTAGCAGTAAAGTTAGCAAATTCACTGCAAGACGGTGTACAATAAGGATTGCAAGCACTCAAGAGTAATGGCTGCGTCTTATATTCCGCTGCTAACATGTTACAAAGATACAGGGAAGCAAAGTTTTTACGATGCTTTATGTTCCATAGACTCTAAGATCTTATCAGAAACAAGCCACGGTGTCCTAAATTTCCTGGTAATGTAAAGGTATTGGATTTCATGGTCCATATGCAATATCACCATGGTTTTGTGATGTAAAGCATTTATATTCATGTACAGAAACCCCCCAATTCTCTATCTCCGGGTCTTAATGATAATTTAAAAAATATTGTGAACCTTAGCATCAAATAGTACACAAGACTATTCAAAACAGGTGTCAGAACGAAAGCAACCACATACACCTTACAGTTCATGTAACCTTCTTAAGTCGAGGATCGGGTTACGGTACGCGATTTTGACTGGTACTTTCCATCTCAGTGCGTTTCCTTGTACATTTTATTGACATGTAATTCTGCTGGTTGCGACAGGCGAGTCTGGACGTCCAGGAATATCCGGTGAGTCAGGTCTACCAGGGCAACCCGGCAAGGATGGATACACAGGAGAGAAGGGAAATCCAGTGGCTAACGGCATTCAAGGCCCTCCGGGCTTTCCAGGAGCTCGAGGACCCCCTGGACCCTCTGGCAGTGTCGGCCCCCAAGGCCCTAAAGGACAACAGTTTAAGGACCTCCTCGAATTAATAAAAAAGATCACAGATATTGGAGTTATATTATATATATATATATATATATATATATATATACAGGGTGATTCATAAAAGGTGGTGTGTGCAATATTTCAGGACTTGATACAGGTTATCAAAACAAGGAAAAAACTCCATTGCACATGGGTCCGGAAACGTACCGTTTACTGTCTGTCTGTCTGTTTGTGTTTTTCTTGTAAACCATCATAAATAAGAAACTACAAGAGATAACGAGTTGAAATTTGGTACACTTACTTTAGGTATCTTTTTCTAAAATGGAACAAAATAAAATTAATTTTGCTCATTTTGTTAGAAAATGGTGGACAGATAAATTCTTTAAATAATCATAACTTGTAGGGCTTTTATTTAAAATAAAACTTTTTAAAATAAAAAATGTGCGCTATTTTCTTATAAAAACGACAATATCTTTTTTGCACCGATATTCATATTATTAACAAAACTGTGATTTTTTTTAAACCCATTACAAGTCTTTTTGCAAAAGTCTAGACTGGGCAGTTATTATGAGTGGCCAGTGCATTCTAACATTCAGAATACAAATCAAAATCTTTTTGAACAAACACAACAAATAAAAAAACACCTTTCCTGTATATTTGTAAAATTCTTGTAACACCGGATCAGAAATATTAGCTTTTTAATCAGCTGCCAATTAGAGGTCTGCTGTTTTAGTAATCAGCTGTTTTTAGCAATCAGCCGTTATTTAGCAATCAGCTGTTTTTTACAAGTTTTGTTGTAACAATGGTGTTTAATTATTTCAAATTGTCTCATAAGGATTTGCCTACAACATGGCCACTTTTAGTAAACAAGAGTATGCTGATATTGTTTTTGTTTATGGATTGTGTAACGGGAATTCACTTCAAGCTTGTGCTGAGTATGCAAGACGATATCCCAACAGGCGTCATCCATCAAGAGCAGTGTTTTCAAGAACTTTTCAACGTTTGTCAGACACAGGATCTACAGATAACCTCAAACATAACACTGGTCGCATTCCACTTCACACGGTAGAGGAAGAAGAAGGCGTAATTAATATGGTTGATGATGATCCAACAATTAGCACTCGTCGTGTGGCTACACGTTTAGGAATGTCACAAAGTTTTGTTTGGAAGACTTTAAAGCGAGAGGAAATGTACCTATATCATGTACAAACTGTACAAGCGTTGCAAACCTGGTGATAGTGTGAGGAGGGTTGTATTTTGTGAATGGTTGTTAAATGAAGTAGAAAACAACCAAAAACTTCATCTCTAGTGTAATGTGGACGGATGAATCACATTTCAGTAGGGACGGGATAAACAATTTCCATAACACCCATATCTGGTCAATAAACAATCCTCATGAGGACGAGACAAAGGCGTTTTCAACAAAGATTTGGTTACAATGTCTGGGCATGTATTTACAATGGACGCCTTTACATGCAAGCTCTGGGTAATGTAACCTCTCAATGGTGTATAATATCTAAACTTACTCCAAACAACAGTTGAAGACATTCTAGATGATATTCCTCTTGGTTATCGCCGCACACTGTGGTATCAACTAGATGGTGCACCACCTCACAACGCTAGGATTGTGACAGATCACCTAAATGCTGAGTTTCCTAATAGGTGGATAGGGAACGCTGGACCCGTGAACTGGCCACCCAAGGTCTCCCGACCTAAATCCATTGGACTTCTACTTATGGGGGCACATAAAGCAGTGTGTTTATTCCCAACAGATTAACAAACAAGATCAGCTGATGGGACTAGTAGAGGCAGCATGTAATATGGTACGCAATGACAACAATGTATTGCCACGAGTCTACCAGTCCCTCATACGCAGATGTCAAGCCTGCATAAGAGCAAGAGGAGGCCATTTTGAACATCTCTAAATATAAGTTATTGTTTGCTATTTTATCTTCTCATTTGTTACTATTTGTTATATGTGAAAGTTAATTAAAAATGTAAATTAAACATTTTTATTTCAATGCTAAATTGTGTAACTTGTAATAGGTTTAAACAAAAAATCACAGTTGTGTTAATAATTTGAATATTGAAACATACATGGTATCGTTGTTTTCTGAAGACAACAGCGCACATATTTTGCATTTAAAAGTTTTATTTGAAATAAAATCCCTTAAAGTTATGATTATTTAAAGAATTTATCTGTCCACTATTTTCTAAAAATATGAGCAAAATTAAGTTTATTTTGTTCCATTTTAGAAAAAGATACCTAAAGTAAGTGTACCAAATTTCAACTCGTTATCTCTTGTAGTTTCTTATTTATGATGGTTTACAAGAAAAAACACAAACAGACAGACAGACAGTAAACTGTACGTTTCCGGACCCATGTGCAATGGAGTTTTTTCCTTGTTTTGATGACCTGTATCAAGTCCTGAAATATTGCACACCTTTTATGAATCACCCTATATATATATATATATATATATATATATATATATATATATATATAATATATATATATATATATATATATATATGTATTTCAGAACTGTGGAAAATTACATCTGCGAATAAAGTAGAAAATCAAATAACAATATATTATATCCTTCTCATTAATGTCAAAACGGTTGCACGTTTTATCTTAAAATTATTTTAATATACCTATATAGTGCAGACAAAACATATAAAGTAAATAAATTGTAATGCAGTAAAAAAATTGAAACAATTTTCAGATTTTATGTCTCTTCCACAATTATATCTACATTTATCAAAGCATAAAAGGATTAGCATACTTTTTTCCATAGTTAAGGTTTCAAAATTTTTTACATCACGCTATTTTCTAGAACTGGTATCTCTATTGGTTCAGTTCGTTCGTTAATTTGTGATTTTGCAAAATCTAAAGTCTAAAGCAAACGGCAAGTAACTTTATCAAATAAACAAGATCAATTACTCTGTTGAACTCTTGTTTAGTGACAGCTTTCGATTAAGCCAGATTGAGTTCTCTGTTGAAGTAACTTTTATTACACATTCATGTCTTTAATATATTTCTACAATATCATGAATATGTGTCATGTAGAGCTGTTGACATTTTAAATTCCCTAAATATTCTAATTATTACATTGCTATGAAATATCCAAACATTGCACTCTAAAAATATAGCGCACACAAAATTGAAAACCTAAATTACATCAACATCGATAAGTGGTCAAGTGTACATTTTAATTCAGTTTGGCACATTTTTGTGGAATATTGTTTGAATGAAGTTGTCTCCTTTTGTGAACGTAATTTAATTTGTTTCCAAATAACCTGCGTTGTATTCAGCCACGGAAACCACAATTTCGGTGGCTATCAATCATGTATTGGGGCACATACAATTGGATGCTTCACAGATGACATAAATGGTACACCAAGGTATATCCATTGTTGGGCAAAATATGAATTTCGCCAAAATAAGCCATTAATATTAAAAGTTAATTACAATGGATTGATTCATAATAATGGCAAAAAATAACAGTTTGAATAGTAAGGATTCAGTTTTTAATAAATCGGGAAACAATGAAGTATGTGGAATGGTATAAATAAGTAATCAGTACTTTTGAATAAGTACTAATTACTTATTTATAATAAAAAAATTTAGTTTATTAAGTTTTTCTCAATCCCTATATAATCATTATTATAATGGGTAAATTCATTAAAACTACCCTCCTCCGGGATTTAGAATTATTTTATACAATTTAATATTCATCATTATTATATTAAGTTTTTAGAACACAGGCAATTCTAGCCTATCCTCCTTCAAGTATAAAGTTAAGCTTGTAAGTATTTCCCTAACTGAATCCCTGGTGAATATCCAAAACCTGAATCCCTTGTATCTATCCCAGACCTGAATCCCTTTTGAAAATTCCAAACCTGAATCCCTTGTATGTATCCCAAACCTGAATCCCTTTTGTGTATCCAAACCTTGAATCCCTTGTGAGTATCCCAAACCTGAATCCCTTGTGTGTATCCAAACCTTAATCGCTGTGTGAATATCCCTAACATGAATCCCTTGTGAGTACTCCAAACCTAAATCCCTTGTGAATATCCCAAACCTGAATCCCTTGTGTGTATCCAAACCTGAATCCCTTGCGAGTATCCCAAAGCTGAATACTGAGGCACCACTGGAACTGTATTTATAAATGATTGTGTTAAGTTCCCTCATGGGGGTTTATTATATTATGAGAAGAAGGTATAAAGAGATGATGAAATGTTTGATGATATTTACGTATAGATATTTATTTAAAAATATAAACCACTACTTTTATTATATTAATAATACAAATACATGCCACAAGTGCCATACTTTCCTTTCGAACGCGATAAATGCCTTAAACAGTTGTTGCTCATTTGTTTACGAACGTTTGAACTACGAGATGTCTTGTCCGTAGGGTACGCCAAGAGAGAGAGGCTACAAGGGAGAACATGGAATGAAAGGAGAAGGAGGAGCACCAGGACCTCGAGGCTTGCCGGGCCTGCAAGGAGCTGATGGCAAGAGAGGGAAGCGTGGCCAGGTAGGGCCCGCTGGACCGACTGGACCAGTGGGCGAGAGGGGGTGCACCGGGCCGAGGGGTCTCCCCGGGGCGGACGGTGCTGCTGGACCTAAAGGTAAGTAGTTTGTTAGTTGTCAATGGTATCGCGAGATAACGGATCGAGCAACGTCGAGCGTGGCTGCTGCTTGGATGAGTAACCGCTGAGCGATCCTGTCCTTGCAAGCAGCACGCCTGCCCGGCCATTGGTGGTGGTTCGGAAGTCACCTTTAAGCCGTTGGTCCCCAGGTTAAGTGTTAGAGAGGGCTTCTTAGCCCTACCATCGCCAGGTGAAATAAGATATCTTTACTTAACTTTAATTTTGTTTTGCGAGAATACCTTTGTATTGTTTTCAAAATTAATAACAATTGTAATACGAGGTAGAAGTACGCCACACCACGTGTCGCCAAGTACGTTTTGCTGAGGTTCAGTGCAGCATGTCGAGCCTAAAGGTAATTTAATCCTCGAGATACCCTTGGGTCAGATAAACAGACAGATATCTTACAGAGAAGAAAATTTTACATCCACTCGGCAGACAAAAAATATATTGTATCAGCCTACACAGTGGTTTACTTTAATAACGCTCAGCTACATTCCATGGAAATTCATTCTTGTCTATGTAGAAATTAAATTTAAGATTTAAATATCAAGATATCTCGCCTTATATTCCCATTTTTATTGTGTTATTAAGAGAGAGAGGGGATGACACTGACAGGATAACACACGCGTTCGATCGGCTCCTTAGTTTTGTCTAATTTCAGTTTTATTGTTTAATTAATCAGATATAAAATTTATCAGTTTGAGGTATTTTAATCAATATTCATCCAGTTCATAATAGTTTCTTTCAATTCAGCATTTATTAACTTTCAATATCCTTTTTAGTTCGGTTTAATTTTAAGGTTAATGTTCCGGTCTCCACCGCAGTTACGATCGGGATCAAAGGGCAAGTCGGTCGCGCTATCTACATCTGATAGGAAGCCAGTTCTCCAACGATCGCTGTCCACGTCGTCTGCATCTAGTCCTGTCAACACAACAACAATGCCAGCTGATAAGACGACCCAACTGCTTGACCCGGCGCGCTTGTTGAGCGTTGTTTAAACAACTTTCTATCGGGCGAGGATATTATCGGCAAACTTGTCTCGCGGATGTCCGAAGAAATAAGGACCGTTGTTGAAGTAACGGTGCGTGCAAGCCCTTACGGCCGTCAATGAAGAAGTGAGAAAACTGCGAGATGAGGTGACCAACTTGACAGCTGTAGTGACTGAGCTGGACAGTAGGTTGGCGGAAAGGACGGGCGATCTGGAACAATACCAGCGGCGCGACAACCTGCGGATTTTCGGAATCGAGGAGACTGTTGGTGAGGACACACGGACAAGTTGGTGGAGGAGTTGTGTCGGGGACAAGTTGGGGGTTGAGCTGCCACCGGAGTCCATCAGCAGAAGCCACCGCGTCGGTCAGCAACCCCGTCCAGCGGCTGACGGAGTGAAACGGCACCGCCCTATCATAGTGCGGTTCACCAGCTATCGTCAGCGTCAACGAGCATTTTCTCGGCCAAGAAGAACCTTAAAGGGTCCGGTATCTCCATCCGAGAAGACCTGACTGCGCTCTGGATGGAGGTCTACAGGGCAGCAGTCACACAACATGGACCGAGGAGGAGTACTTGGGACGGGAGAGTTCTGTGGGTCGACCGACACGGCAACAAAGGCGCGGCGACAAAATTGGCAGAGCTGACCTCGGCGCAGCGTCTCACCAACGTTAACTAGTTGTAAGTTTTATTTCTTTTTCCGCTTTTATTTATAATTTGGCAATAAAGTTTTAGTTTTAGTTATAAATGCTAAATTACTATTTATTTTTTCCAGTTTATTATTTTTCACAAAGCATAGGTATACGTAAATATTTATATATCTTTATTTTTTAATGTTAAATGCCTTAAATTCAGGTTCTTTGACTGTAAATATAAATTTTTCACCAATAATGCTTGCACTACAATTTAAATCTAAAGTTTATAATTTTATCTTACTTTAAACAAATTCCATAATCAAGTATTTTATTCAAGCTACAGTATAGTAATACACTTATTTTGTCAATAATTTACAACACTTTTATTATGTATGTATACGCGCGCACATGTGTATGTGTGTGTGTGTGTGTGTGTGTGTGTGTGTGTGTGTGTGTGTGTGTGTGTGTGTGTGTGTGTGTGTGTTGTTTATGTTCATTTACTTAAATATGCAGTTTTATATTCCAATTACTAATTTTGCAATGATTTAATTTAGTTTGTTGTAAGCTCAGATATATATTTTTAGTTTCGTATAAAACACAGCATAGTGCTGTATAACAATTATTATTATTACTTTTTTAGCAAATAATTGTACATTTCATGTTTCTTTTGAAAACAAGTGTTTCCATAATTCCTTTTTACTACATATTGTAGTTTAGGTTTATGTGCACATGTACGTATGTGTGTTTATGTCTGTGTGTATATATGTGTATGTATGCATATGTGAGTAGGTATGTGTATATTCTTCTTCAAATATTTTACAGTTCTGATTATTATTATTTAATTTTTTTTAGTATAAGTAGAAATAAATTTTTATGTTTACATATTGCTTATTTGTTTCAAAATTTAATATGTTATTCAAGTAAGTATCTTGCCTATACCTTGTCAGTGTCATGATTAGCCGTAAGTTTAAGTGTGCATCTTGTGTAAATTTACAATGTTTTACGAATGTATTTGAGAATGTATATTGTATGCTAGGGTTACCCACAATTTTCGTGTCTGTCGGAGTCGCCTGCCGCTCGCTGCCCGCGCTGTCGGGCTGGGGTCCCCGGCTGATGGTCCCGCCCCGGGCGATAGCGCTCTCCCTCTCTCACAAATTATCTGCCGAACACTTTCTCCCTACGATAATTTTCTAAAGGCAGCTCACGTTAATGCTCAATCGCTTTTTTTATATTGACGATTTCAGAACTATATTTCGCTCTTCACAGTTTGATTTAATTCTAGTTTTCTGAGACTTGGCTCAAACCTTCTTTGAGTGACAGGGCTGTTGAGTTGACGGGATACTCCTTGTTCAGGAATGACCGTCTACATAAGGGTGGCGGAGGTGTCGCCGTTTATGTCAAGTCTCACCTTCCTGCTTCTATCCTTCTATCATCCGACACATCCAGAGCTGGACGCCAAGAATATATGTTTCTAGATGTCAGTGTTAACAGATCACACATCTTAGTTGCCGTCTGTTACAGAGCTCCTAACCTTGGCTATCTTGCTGAATTCGAACATGAACTTCTTAACCTCTTGGCTCGCTGCAGTCATGTTATTGTGATGGGGGACTTTAACACTGATTTACTTGGACCAGTTACCTACGATCAAACCTTTTTATCCGACATGTTTTTTTCTTGTAACATGACTATACTACCACTTCATGCAACTCACCATACTGCCGCTGCCGACACACTGGCTGGACATAATTGCTGTCGGTTACCCGACTCTCATTGCGCACCATGGACAACTGCCTGCCCCTGGACTTTCAAAACATGATTTGATATTTTGCATCTACAAACTTCTTCCTCCCCAAAACCCAAACCAAAGTTTATTAAATACAGAAACTACAAAAAACATTGATCTTGACTTCTGATTTTCGATACTTCCAATATTTCTTGGCATGAAATACTATTTTCTAATGACGTGAATGATATGGTTTTTTCAATTTAATTCCCTAATTCTTCAATTGTTTGATAAACATGCTCCAATAGTCTTCCTGGATTACTGACTTTATTCGCCATCTGCAAAGGGAGAGAGACACCGCTTTCCGCAAGGCTAAGCGAACAAAAATCAGCACGATTGGAGCTTATATAAAAGACTGAGAAATCAGACACAGCAACAAATTAGAAATTCTAAAATTAGATTTTACTACAATTCTATTTCTCAGAAACAATCAACTAAAACCCTGTGGACGAAACTGAAAGAGCTGGGAATGGGCAAATCTGATGGTGACCAACAAACCTATTTAAATCCAAATATAACCAATAACTTTTTTGCTAACGTTAGAGGCTTCTCCGCTTGACAGTCTTGTTCATCAGTTTTCTTTCACTCCGGTGACTGAAGCTGAGGTGTTCAGGGCGGTCATGAGGATGTAGTTATTACTGCAATATTTAATAAATCTTTAATGTCCTCAACTTTTCCAGATACATGGAAGCGTGCTCAAATCCGTTCCTTAAATAAGTGTTCTTCCCCTAAAGCTCCATCTGATTTAAGACCTATTAGTATACTGCCTGCGCTATCCAAGTGTTTAGAAAGAATAGTCCACCAACAATTCTCCCGTTTTATTGACAGTGGCAATATTTTGTCGGTATTTCAATCTGGGTTTCGCCCTCACCACAGTACTGCCACAGCCCTTTTAAAAATCACAGAAGATATAAGACTTGCTATGGACAAGCGACAAGCTACAATTTTGACTCTATTCGATTTTTCCAAGGCCTTCGACTGCGTGTATCACCCTCTTTTACTGATCAAATTGAAGAGGTATGGTTTCTCTGATGGTTGTGTCAGGTGGGTGGGGTCATATCTTTCCGAGCGACAGCAGCGTGTCAAGACTGACAATGGGTGCTCCGAGTGGAAACCTGTCACCCGAGGGGTGCCTCAGGGTTTCTGTACTTGGACCACTTCTTTTTACACTCTACATTAATGACATAACTACTAGCATCCGACACTCAAAGTTCCATCTGTACGCTGACGATTTACAAATTTACCCGCCACTTTTCACCTAATGAGATGGGACACTTGTGTACAAGTAATGAACTCTGATATTGATTCAATAGCTTACTGGACTTGCAGACATGGACTGAAACTTAATGAAACCAAGACTAACTGTATTTTAATAGGCTATCAAAGGCTTATTACTAAAATTGACATTAATACTGCTCCAAGACTGATACTGAACAACAAAGAAATAGTTTACAATGAAAAAGTAAAAAAAAAGGGAATAACTATCAACAAAAACCTGGGATGGGCTGATCAGGTGTCACTAATTTGCAATAGGGTTTTTGCCTGTATACATGGCCTCAAGCGATTTGCACAATATTCAATTACTGTGACGTGGTGATCAATGACATGACTGTTGACCTTTCTAGTAAAATTCAGCGTGCACAGAATTATTGTATTCCGTTTATTTTCTACTTACGACGTGATGATCACGTATCTCCTTATTTTGAGCAATTATCCCTATTAAAATCCAAAGAACTTAGAGATCTTCATGTACTTAGTCTGTTGCACGCACTAATCCACAATGGTTGTCCAAGTTATTTGGCCCAAAGTTTCGTTTTTATGTCTGATATTAGTGCACGTAGAACTCGTAGGGGTGCATCTTTATTATCAACTCCAATTCATAGGACAACCTTATATAATAAATCTTTCACTGTTTCCGCATGTCGATTGTGGAACGCTCTCCCAGACATCAGATATATTGACAAGCGTGATCGCTTTGGGGCGGAGGTTAGGGCCTTTCTGCTGCGGACTCGGCGGGAGTGACGGTTGGTGGTTCTTGTGGTCACACTTGTGGTAACTGTATGTAAGGGGCGTGGATGGGGAATGAAAGCTGATTAGGATAGGATAGTTTTATTAGTTGCCTGTTGTATTAAAGAGATTTATGTTAGAGTTTAATCTAAATGGTTAATTTTAGTTATAATTTATATATATGTTACTGGGTAATCTAATTTGCCCACGTCGGGTTGTGGGTATTTGTAATATTTTCATTGACATTAGTGCACTGTCGTTATACACAAGCAGTTTTTCTTTGTTCTGTGCGTAAGTGGCGTATTTTAAAGTGCTGTTGTGTTTTGTGATTTTGTTTGAAATGAAGGAAAGTTGACATAACATTTATGTTGAGTCGATTTATGTATTTTTATTGTATTTTAGGTTTTGTTGTAATAAATAAGAACGATGATTCCTATACCCTTGGTACAAAGCATGGAGTTCTTGACAAACCAGAAACCAGTTCCAGGTTAGCTCCTAATAAATTTATTAATACATTGTACTTGATGGATCAGCAATGTCCGATAAAGAAGCATGATTTTCTCAGGGTCCAAACAAAGGTTTCATCAGATGTGGATGCAAGAAGACGTGTTCGGGCAGATCTTGCAAATGTGTAAAATCAAATTTAAAATGCAATTCTAAATGTCACGGTAGCACTTCTTGTGCTAACAAGTAAAGTGAATACTTTCTGAAAAGAACTTTAATAAACATTGAAAGTCGGTACATGTGTGTAAAATAACTTTTTCGCCTATAATCATTTCATTTCATTTTTGTTCGTTGAGTTACGTTTCATAGCAGTGCTTAAAATAATGTTTAATAAAGTACAATTGTACTGTATTGGCAAATAATATCTTGCATATTGTATTACATATACAATAATTAGTATAGTATAAATAGAACAAATAGAAAGATTAAACACGATATCATTAGCGCACTTCGTTGACTTCAGTAAATGAAATATTTATAAATGAATATATCATTCACTACATACATTATGCTATTAAAGTTTGACTCCGTTGGAGCGAGAATTTAATCCTTCATTGAAAACAATATAATTGTAATATAATATAATGTGATAGTTACTCTATTACTGAAGTGTAATGCACTTTACGTCATTTCAAAGTATTTTATAAAATTATTGGAATGTGTTAAAAAGAATGTTCATATCAAAATTTGACTTACATTGGACCCGAAGGAGCTGACAGTCGTAGATTTACCTTTTTATGACATTATTACTTATAACGTTGAAAATAACTTCTCAATTTTCGTAAATTATTAAACGGTATGAGTTCGTAAATTGTCTTTACAATGAAACAGTTTTACCTTTGACCCAACAAGCAGAAAGTAAAAAACTTGTTTTAGAAACAATGACGGATGCTAAAAGTAATACTCGAGAGGTGGTTGAAGATTGAATAGTTGACAAGAGTGTTTTCGAGTGACAATCAATTTCAAGTGTGTATTCATATGTTCCAGTGTTTACAGGGCCCCTTGCCTATCTAAACTTTGAATTTCGTACATTATTTTGACATTTTTCTTACAAAATTTCTCAACTGAATCATGCAACGAGATATACTGACACACTTTGAAGCCTAAGAGTGTGAAGAGGTCAGTTCAGTAAATAGTCATAATTTACTTTCTTATTCATTTCTTTGTTCGGGGGTTTCTCCATTTTCGAATGAACACATAATGGCAGATTTGATAATAACAATGCGATGCGGTTTATAAAGGTTTTAAAAATAAATTTTATATATGAATTTTATGTTTAAAGTTTGTTTTCGACGATGGAAGGATTGTGAAGGGAACAGGATTTTCCAGTCATTCGCCATCGTTCAGTGATACAAAAGATCAGTAAACAACAACGTTTCGAGATCTGCAATCTGGTCTCTTCTTCAGGTTTCTTCAGGTCAACCTGAAGAAGAGATCAGATTGCAGATCTCGAAACGTAGTGTTACTGATTTTATTGTATCACTGAATGATGGTAAATTTCCGGAAAAATTCTGTTTCCTTCATGAATTTTATAATATTATAAATCCACTTAACCAAAATAACAGGGTTAATAGAATGTCCGAATATTGCTATCTTACAATAAACTCATACACATAAATCATAAACGAAACGAGCAAAGGGGAGACAAAGTTTATTTTCATTATTGAATTGATTTTGTACGTGCATTTCTATAAAATGTTCATTATAATTTGCATTTCTGACACTTGTAGAAATGAATAAAAACAACCACCATTGGCGTATAATTTTAATAAATGTAAGAGTATAAAAAATTTGCACTTAGTATTAACAATATCAAAATGGTAACAGCAATGGTCAACATATTATGTTGTATCCAGGACGTGTTTAAAGTTCTCAGCCATTTACAATTTTACAACAGTGAGGTCTGGTCCTAAGACGCGACGAGAGCAAGATACATCGTTTGTAAAGATGCTCGTTAAGCTCGTTTGATAACATCTCACTCGAGTTGCAAGAAACTCGATTCTGAGATACTTACTAAGTCTTTGATCTTGATTAGAGGAATTATCTTGATTCATTCCAGTATATAGGTTTTTAAAACTTGTATTATAAATCGGCTAATATAACAATTAATAGAACGTTTAATTCCCGTCACTTTTGATAAATTCCTGCTAAAAAAGATGTAATCAGTTCCTAAAAAAATTAGAACAGAAATTTATATGATAATTCCTCGATAATTCCTGTTTCGGGTATATATATATATATATATATATATATATATATATATATATATATACTCATGTTAATTTAAATGTCCTCACTAAGGAACGGGGATTCTATTTGAATTCTATAGTATAATAGTATTTAGATAAATTAATAGTAATTATTAAAACTGCACAAACAAAACGATAGGATATTCAATAAATCTTTACATCACTTAATTGTGGTCTCTTTGAAATTTCTGAGTACTTAAATTTTAACATTGTTTCAGTGGGATTCATAGCTTAAAAGTATTATATCATAATGTACTTAAAAATTAAACAAAATTTTAACCATATCTTAAAGATAAAACGATATGTGGTTTATTATTTCTCACGAGTTTACTGATAAATGGAATTTGAATGAGAATTGACAGATCGGAAAAAATGCAACCATACATGTCCTGGGTACAGTGGTAAATTCATATTCTACGAAACTTACTGTACATGGTGTTAATAAAGTCCCACACGCGCCTGATAGTTCCTAAACGATTAGAGGTAAAGCAATAAAACTTGGTACATCATTACTGCACCTATAAATCTACTCTTTGAAGTAACTATATAATTTTTGTCATGGGGATGGCCCGCAACATTTACACTGTAGGTCCTGTTCAAAATGGTTTAATATTCTTATCTTGGCTCAAGTTGAGAAAGTCAAACTTATTTACTGAATAATGGCCTTAAGAAATAGTTTTTAAGGTAGTTAGTGACTCTTGGAAGGATGGTCTACACGGAGTTCGACAAAAAATTTAACATAAACATAGATCAAGGTGGACTACATTTTATAGGGATTGTTTAACAGAGATGAATGATAAAGGGGAAAACCTGGTATCAGTTATTACGCTAGATTTCTTATTTTTAGGTTGACCTTTGGACTTTACACTTAACCAGTACACTCATTTGAGTTTTTCTGCTGTAGTAGTGCAGTCCAACTTTTCCTTCAGTGCATTATTTAAAGAGTGTGATATTGCTTGCAACTTTCAAGCAATGTTGTTTGTGGAACGTACACGAATAAACTTTCTTATGATGTTGTTGAGCCCAGACAAGAATATTAAACCATCTACAACAGGACCAACGTTGTAAATGTATAAAACTCTAAACCAGTGTAATTTTTTAAAGAGTGAACCTTTTGAAGTCGGATTTGCGGCATTGTACTCTACTAATAACCATTGTAACCTTTGCGTGGTCGTAATGGATTTCTCTTTATGTACCTGTACTTCAATATGTCTCTCGGACCGAGTAACAGCTTAAATGAATACATTTATCTGTCTGTATCTACCTGTGTTAATTATGTGGCTATATATATATATATATATATATTATATATATATATATATATTATATTTATATCGTTCATCAATATTTAAAAATAGTCTCAATTATAAAACTAAAATTTTAGCAATGATACGAAATTGTTAAAGTTTTATAAACGACGTTTATAAAACGTTAATACGAAAAAAGTTATCATTAAACAGTGCATCAAAACACCGCATTAGACACTTCATCTTCATAGGGTTTTCTGGGAACCTCCATTACACCTGAGGGGGTTCCATACACTAGGAACCCTTGGATAGTCCCCATTTATGGCCTTATAGTTCCGCTACTGGTGGACGTACATTGGTAGGAAACAAGAAAATATCGTAGGTGAAATAAGTTACAGACTTTAATTGACCATAAACCGTAAGGAATTAGTTTGTCTTCTCATTTGCTTTTGTACTTCGTCGCATACCTCATATAGAATTGTCATATTTAATTAAATAATTAATAAATTGATAATACCTAAATAAAAATAATAAATATGGAGGATACACATTTGATTGGAAGTGTAAAAGAGGGCTAATACCACACTAACTTTGCCTAAAAAATAAAGACGTATTTCATTTTATATTTGATGTATCATAAACATTCATTAAATTTATATATGACCTGTGTCTGTTTATGTAGGCCAAACAGGAGACAGAGGACCGGCAGGACCCCAGGGACGAAAAGAGCCACAGGAGATTCAGGCAGGCCTGGTCCTCCAGGACTTCAGGTAAACCTATTGTATCGATTTAATACAGAAAAATATAAAGAAGCTATTTCACAAAATTAAAATGTAATATTCTAAAATCTACCTAGAACTTTGTTTAATTAGAGTCATTTTAGTTTTATAAATGAAGGAATTTTACAAACGGATGTTCAGAGAGCATGTTCTGAAGGTTGAGTGATTATATAGTGTGTTACCAGTGAAATAATTAAATAAATTTGATAATTTTTTCACAAACACTCTTCATGATTAAAAAAACTAAAACGTTGTGTAATATACAGTTTGTAAAGAAAGTCATCAACTGTAGCCTTTTCCATAAATTCCATTAGCGTGTTTTCGGTATGAGACCCTAGCAGATAATTTATGATCCACTTAGCGATTACTACTGAATAAATACATATAAGCTATAACATATATTTAATACACGTAACAGAATAAATAAACAGGATGTCTGTTTTAAGTGGACCGCAATTGTAATTTTGGAAAATATAAATGTGACGAAAACTTAAAATGGGGGATCTATCCTTATCTTAGAGGCATTTAAAAATATGCAAGGCAAACATTTTAAAAACTAACGCCATTTTTCAATGGGGGTTTAAAATTTTTGTAGTAACATTTTTTTGTTATGGCAACACTCTGTATGATTATAATTATTTTTAGTATAAAATTAATTTTAAGACTTTTTAATTATTGTTACTTTTTATATTTTCTTTAATAACTAAGATATGAGAGCTCAAAGTATTGATATTTCTTCTACAGTTTAACATTGAGAAAATTCTTGTTGAATAGGCGTCTATTTGAACAGTATATAAAATATAACGTATTAATTCCAGTTTTGAACAAAAATCTTTCAAATCCAAGTAAAATGCCACTGTCTAATATTCTTTTTTACATCATGTTAATTTCTTGTTCTGAGAGAAAGTCTTGCAAATTTAGAACGTGCTATATTTATCTAGAGTTCTATATTTTGTCGGTTTCCAGGACGATGGCACATGTCCTTCCTCACCACGCAAAACCTTCAAAAAAGTCTCCATTTCCTTTTGCAGAATGAAAAATTTTCTTCAACTGCTAATAGATTGCAAAAAACTACTATCAAACATCGTTCCATCAATATCTATGAGTTCTCTAACCTCTTTTCTCCCCTCCTCTGATCACCTCTATTGCCGTGACCATTCTCTCCTCTCATCATTATTCTGACCGTTCTGACGACACCGCATCGGAAAATATGAGAGTATTTTAAAACGTTTCCCTTATTTTCTTGCCAGCATCACACAAGTATTAAATGAATATCCAAAACTTAATGAATGCATGTGTGAATTTGTAGTTATAACTGTTGTTTAATAATTTGTAAATGTTATTATTCCATTTATTATTCTAAATTTAAAACCGATTATAGGGTCTGAGAGGTCCAGTAGGGACGTACAGGAGCACCGGGAAAAATCTGGAAATCCAGGCGAGCGAGGAATCCAGGGGGCAGATGGAAAACCCGGCGATCAAGGGATCCAGGGACTCCAGGGAACTTCCAGGACCCTTTGCGACCACCAGGGGAAAAGGGGAATGCTCGGTAAATTACATTATATAGTTGATTTAGAAGGTTTTAGTTATTACATCGCCGGGAAAGTTCAGAAAACCCAGGAAAACCCGGCGATCAGTGAATTTAGAAATTCCAGGGGCTTCCAGGACCCCTTGGACCATCAGCAGCTAGCAGTGCTCATTAATATTTCCACGTTATATGGAGTCTGATAATTGGTAGTACATACAAGTTTTATTCATTTACGTAGGTATTCACCAAACACTACCTTGAGCTTAATGGTTACATGCTTTATAAAAATGCAAAAGATATTTTCAGTAAAATAACTCAAAATCATAAGTATCGTATATGACTAGCTTTTAATATTTGTAATTGATAATACTGATTATAAATTTAAGGCAGGTTGACTCCCTTTGAATTAATTAGAACTTGTCTTATTGTGAGTATTGTTCTCCTGGTTTGATACAGCTGGACCAATGAGAGAGCTCCACGGATGTCCTGCAAAGGTAAATTGGAAAGGGAACTATTTAAGCGCCCGCTCATAATTTTCGCCCTTCTTTTCGTTATTTTCGGAGTAAAGTAATTACAGTGCGCCGTTTTTCTTAAATTTTTTTCCGCGAGTGATTTTGGGGTAAGCACCACTTTATTGTACGTTTTTTTGAAATAGTCATCCTGGACTATTTTAAATTAATTTTGTTGTCTTTTTATAGGAAAAACTTAAATTCATAGAAATTACAGAGCAATCTGAATAACTTATTCTCGAAAAACAATAGAGCATAATAGAATCATACAAGTTACATTTGGTTCATGCTTGCAAGAGAAGTGAATTAAAATTTAACTTTTTTAATAACTTTAATTAAAGATTGAAAAGGTAGTAATTTTTTAAATTTATTTAACTGGAACTGTTTTATTGTGAATTATTAATTAAAAATTAATTGAACTTTAATAATTGTTAGAGAGAGACTTGTAATCTGAATTGCAAGACTTGAAAGTTAAGGTTCAAATATGTAAAGAGAAGTTGAAATTTTTATTTTGAATTTTGAGTGAACTTAGAAGTGAACATTCTTTATTTTTTTATTTCCAAGTGGTATTTTAATTTTATTTTAAAACTTTATTATTTTATTTTAGAAGAGAGCTCTGATTTTTAGTTTGATATATTTATTAATATTTTATTTCTTGCCAAAGGAATCTTTAAATTTGCAAAAAGGTTTGTCAATTCTTGTGGAAAATAGAGTATAAAATTCTGAAACGTTGAACTTTTTAAATTTTGCCAGTTAAAAATAAATCCTTTTTTTTTTTTATTAGAACTGTGTTTTTTATTTTAGAAAAACCAGATAATAATTTAATAGTTAACAAATTTAGTAATACATTGTACTTAATATTCACTAGAATCTTTACTAATCAAAAAATATTTTATAACGTCTTGGATGTTTTATTGATGATTTAAATATTAAATACTCTGGAATTTAAAATTTAACAATCCAAGTCGTCATACAGTAATTGATTGTTTTAATTACACAAGATATAGATAAATTTATGCTATAAGAACAGTTAGCGCTCAGGCTGTCATTATGTAAGTGAGGGCTCAAGTATTCAGGAATAAATATTGGAACGGTAAAAATCCAAGTTGCGTAAACGCAGTCACGCGTCAGGTTTCACAACTAATTGATACCATCCTCCGGGCATTAACACAACTCGTTTGTATTTATAGGTATACAACATACAATTTAAAGTAATTTGATAACTAAACCAATGTATTTGCCTTTATACATAAATTAACGTTTCGATCATTTGAGTTAATTCAGCTTTGAAATTTTAGTTGGGAAACTGTATCAAAGCGAATACGACTCAGTTTTCTTCAGTCCAGTGTTCAGCAGGGCTTTGACACTAAGTATAAGAATGTTTTATTTTCTTTTTCAACTACTTTTTAAATAATAAAAGAGTTCTGATATTTTCACAAGAATAAAATAAAATAAAAATACGAGTGAAAAGCAATAAAATCAAGAAAAATTAAGTTGATCAACGTAATAAATCTTAAAATACAATGAGTTTGATAATTTCGTCTCAGATTCGACTTAAACTTTCGAGATTAAACTTAGATAAAATGAAAAAATGGATAAGTACCATTAAACGAAAACAATAATGGACTATTTAGGACCTCAAAGGTTGTGCCTGTTTTTGAAGCTCCATTCATTTGTTTCAATTAGCTGGAACGGAATACAATACAAAAGAATAAAAAACCCTTTACAAATAGTAACAATGTCTAGGGGGTCTATAATATAATTGGGTTCCTTTTTTAGATATTGAACGTGCTATTAAAACTTTGAAAGGTTATTGCCGGAACGAAGATACGTGTTTTTGTAGCTTGGATACCAAAGTTAAGATAACAAAATAAAAAAAGTAGAAAATTAATAAAAAAATGAAACTATCCTATTTACAAACTTATCCACAACTGAAGTAAAAGAGACCAAATAAAACAATAGACTGATGTAACATAAACAAAGACATCTAGTCTTTTAACTAAGAATAACTATCTATTTATGTATTTACTATTTAATCGAGAATATTTATTCAAATTAATCAAATGAAACTGTATTAAAAAAAAAAATAAAAAATGTATTTAGATATAGCAAATCGATGTGGTAATCGACAGGTTACGATGTCAATCAGCAAAGGCCCAAACTCCACATAAGCTCCAAGGCGGTCTAATATTAGGTAGCTTTGCGTTGCCAATCGTCAAAGGCCCAAACTCCACATAAGCTCCAAGGCTTCTGAATTATATTACTCCAAGTAAAAGCCAATACTCGCACATAACTCCAGGCGGCTGATATATAGCTTTACGTTGCCAATCGTCAAGACCCAAACTCCATATAAGCTCCAGGACAGTTTTCGATGTTGTAGGTTGCGCTACCAATCGTCAAAGGCCCAAACTCCACATATACTCCAGGGTGGTCTAAGAGCTGGTGTTACGCTACCAATCGTCAAAGGTCCAAACTCCATATAGGCTCCTGGGCAGTCTGATGGTTGTAGGTTGCGCTACCAATCGTCAAAAGCCCAAACTCCAATATACTCCAGGGTGGTCTAAGAGCTGGTAGATTGCGCTACCAATCTTCAAAGTTCCAAACTCCATATAGGCTCCAGGGCAGTCTGGTGTTGTAGTTGCGCTAACCAATCGTCAAAGGCCCCAAACTCCACATATAGTCCAGGGTGGTCTGAGAGCTGGTAGGTTGCGCTACCATTCGTCTAAGGTCCAAACTCCATATAGCTCAGGGCACTCTGAAAGCTGATAGGTTGCGAACCAAACGTCAAAGGCCAAACACCACATATACTCCAGGTGTCTGAGAGCTGTAGTTGCGCTACCATTCGTCTAAGTCCAAACTCCATATAGGCTCCAGGCACTCTGAAGTTGATAGGTTCGATACCAATCGTCAAATGCCAAACACCACATTACTCCAGGGTGGTCTGAAAGCTGGTAGTTTTCGTCACCAATCGTCAAAATTCCAAACTCTATCAAGCCCAAGCGGTCTGATGGTTGTAAGTTGGGGTCTACAATCTCAAATGTCAAAATCCACATAAGCTTAAGGGGTTCTGATATTAGGTTTGCTTTACGTTTCCATTCTAAAAGCCCAAACCCACATAACTCCAAGGGGGTCTGATATTAGGTATTTACTTCCCAACGCAAAGACCCCAAAATCCATTAACCCAGGACAGTTTTATGGTTGTGGTTGCGTACCAATCGTAAAGGCCCAAACCCACATATCTCCATGGGTTTTAAGACGGTAATTCGCTACCAAAGTCAAAGGTCCAAACTCCATAAGCTCCCGGGGAGTTGATGGTTTTGGTTGCGCTACCCCAAACGTCAAAGCCCAAACTCCCATAACCCCGGGTTCTGAAGCTGGTAGGGGGCGCTACCTTTGTCAAGGGCCAAACCCATATACCCAGGGGACTCCCGAAAGCTGTAGGTTGCGATAACCAAAAGCAAGGCCAAACACCACATATACCCGGGGTCTGAGACTGGGAGGTTGCTACCATTCCTAAGGGGCCAAACTCCATATAGCTCCAGGGCACTCTGAAAGCTGAAGGGTTCGATCCAATCGTCAAAGGGGCCAAACACCACATACCCAGGGTGGTCTGAAAGTGGTATTTCGTCACCCAATCGTCAAAGTTTCCCCAAAATTTTAAAAAGCTCCAAGGCGGGTTTATGGTTGTATTTTTTCCTCCT
>NW_025790683.1:0-47125 GCF_021130785.1 Homalodisca vitripennis
GATTATACCCTTTACCTACCCGCGTTAATCAGGAGGTGGACAGCCGTGAACACTATTGTGACATTGATACGAGAGACAAGATGTCTGGTGATATTGAATATATAATACTATCCACAGTATTCCACACGTTAAAATCTCTAATTCTAATATTAATCGCTTTTTATTAATAATAACACCTGCGGAAATGCTATATAGATTTAGTGTTCAACATAATACCAAAGTGTTTCATATCGTAATTTCAGTTGATATAAATTTGAATCAAACCTCATCTTATAATATGATTTTTAGCGATTTTTTATAACAACTATAACTATTTAATAAATATGTTAGTATTCTACTGATCTCGTTCCTTTATCAGATGGTTATAAGATAAGAATTGATAATTTATTTTATGTGAAAACTGTTAATAATTGAGATTACAGTACCAGTAAACACACTTAAATGATCGTAAGTTTCCTGTAAGTAAAGCGTAAGTAAGGCCATGTAATACCTTGCTCATGAATGAATTAAATGACTTTTTATATCTTTCGCCAGATAACAAAAATTAATACACAAAGATTTTTGAAAAATAAATAGCATTGTAGAAATTGTTCTACTATAAAATACAGCATCAAACATCGTATTACAATTACTCTTTATCCTAGGTATCGTACTAAAAACTGCCTAATTTTAACGCAATTTTTTTACTTAATGAAATACTATTTAAGCTTACTGTGTGGGCTTTTTACAAACGGGAGCTCAGCGTATTGACATAGCCTGTTGTGGCAGACGAACACCCGAATTGTGTAGAACACCAACAATCATAACGTTGCATGAACGTGTTGTTCGATAACCACTCTTGTCTGGCCAAAGTACCCAGTGGACTGTGTTTTACCGGATCACGAAGTCATACACTTTACAGGTTAGTGGCCAATTTTGACAAGCGGCGTGCAACAAATAGACATCTATCTACTGCCACACAGAGATCATTTAACACAACCAAATTTCAATGTTACTTATTCAACTTTACGTATGGATTTTAGTTTTTTACAAATTCCTATTTTTATATTTGACCGCAACAGTGTTATTTGCATGTATTGGAGGTATTATTTATATTTCAGCATGATTATTATCTATGATGTGTAGGCGTCAATGATAACGTTTATTATTGGAGACTCTCTGGTCTCATGCAGCGTGCGAGAAATCTTGGAGTCGAACTTAACTTGGAAAACCAATTAGCACATTATTCCAAGCTTAATTTGGAAACATCCCCCAATCCATGTCAGGAAGCCTGTAGCCACCCCTATAGGGAGGACAAAATAAATTGTCATGCGACATATCGATCAACCGTGGGGGTTGGCGGTGGTTGACTCTGGAAATGTGTGATATCATTCCCTATTAATTATCAGCCCACATGAGTGGCTGGGAATGTCAACCATTCAGGGAAGAGATGCATATCAAGTAAAGTCGTGGCATCCTTGATGCAAAAGGGAGTCTGGGCAATGTTGCGGTCTATTTCCAGTAAAGGTGATCTCTTTTCTCCCAGTAGTGAGGATTTCCAACAACATATTTGCGCATAGATTTTATGTTACAAAAGACGTTATAAACAATAATTATTTCTCCCTAGGATTGAAAATCTAGCTAATTTATTTTATTACTCCTAAAAAGTGTGGCAGATCACTCGGCCAGCCACTCACAAGATATACACAGGAAAGGCCAGACCATAGGTCCTTTGCCTTTGCCAGTAATCCTACCTTCTTTCAGTTACGGGTCGTGACGTTGGTTTACCTTGTGCTTCCGACGTCTAGTGCAGGCGACACCTCCTTTAAGTTTCACTGCGGACTCCTCCACTCGTCTGAAGGTCCTGGACTCCATACCGTATTCATCGGGCGTGCTCTACGACAGGTATCATTCATATCTTTCAATTGCTGTTCATTGCTCGCACTTTATATTCGAATTGTAGTATTATTCTTTTTGTTTTACATGATGATATTAAATATACAAAATAATATTATCCTTTAGAAATCACCCGTAATTCAATATCAAACTTTAATCAAAGGAAAATAACGTCAGTAGTGTTAATTTTTGGTTAACGTCAAACCCTTAGAAAGCCTTATTAGATTAAGTGTTTGCTTTATGTCAGTTCTTTTGGTGGTCTACATTGAGCAAGAAAAAAAAAATGTCGCTTTATGAGTGGTATTTATACTCAAACTCCTTCGCGATTTTTTATGCGAAAATACTAAGGATATAGTATAGTTTTAAAATTACGCAGTTGCATGACCTGCCCCCAAGGAAAGTTTACAGAACTTGCAGAACCCCTAGTTTTACGGAGACTTTCTTTTTACTTTGACCATGGGGGGTGCCTCAATCTTGTGTGCAATCGTTGAAAGGATTGGAGCTTGTACACGGCAATTCTAGTGTATTCTGAATAAATCTAGTCATAAGACATCCAGTGTTTTCTTTTTTATTATATCCACTACATTTGAAAACACACACCAACCCAAATACCAATAAATATTTTTACTTATGTGAGGACCTTTTGATAGCAAGTTCTATCTTCTTCAGTTACATCCACAACACTTTTGTTATATGTTTATTTCTTCGTATAGAGTTTGATTAGTACTTGGTTCTGTGAGTGTTTTCAGTGAAAATGATTAAATTAGTGCCATACAATCTTGTCCTCAACGCTTAGCGTATGAGAGCTCTCGTCTAAATGCTTTAAGATTCACGGATTTTGAAACAGACTCATTTTACTGTGCTATTCTCCAGGGGAGTTGCGGCAGTCACATACGTATTTGACTCATTAAGAATAGATCACAAGCTAGCCCTGTCATTCCAAGGAAATGAGGTTTCTGATAGAAAGTCCTTCTTACTATAATAGACACATAGTAAATACGACAGTGAGTTCTGTTGTTTTAAATTACAACTGGTTTTAAACCGATATCACAGAGACATACAAATCATCATATACATAAATTGGCCCACAGATCACTTGGTTTTGACTGTCTAAAATCGACATCCCATTGGAAAAAGACAGATCTAGATTTAATTTTTGGTGCTTTACGTCTGTATTATTATTGCGTTTACATTGTTTAAATTTGCGGTAATTCTCGTAGTTACTACATGCTACGAAAGTATATGCACACATAACGAATTGGCAGAAATATTAATTTAAAAGCCATTTGATAATTATAGGTATTATTCGTTCTCAAATTATTTGAATACATTTTAAAAACAAATTATCATATCTGACTGTTATGTTTGTTACGAACATAGTGCACAGAATTTTGATGGAACCCCCTTATAAATCTCAATCCAATTAACTTCAGACGAGCTTTACAAATTGAGCGCGCAATCATAGATGTTATACCAAATAAATACATAATATAATACAAAATAGTCAAAAAATATTAGAGTTATGTACTAAACCACTCTAATCAATGGTCTCTGAATGAGCACGTTCGACTAAAAAAAAAAAAAAAATAGGGTACCTTCCCAGATTATGGATTACGGCCGATTATTCCCGATCATACCCCATTCAAGACATTATCCCTTGTGTAACTAGTTCATTTCCGTATGGAGTAATGGGCAAATACCAAAATGTTGGAGCTGGAAAGAAACGAGTAAAGACGACGATAAATACACGTTCAAATTATTAATCAAACTCAAATGAGTTGTATGAGATCTATGAAAAAACACAATTTCAATTACATTTTAAGTAGATTTTTGGGTTTTTCCGCCCAATTATCAAAAAATGTGTGGATTATAATTTTCCAATTTCTCGAGATAATTTAAAAACCTTCCGATGCTAGATTAGCTATCTTCCCGGTGTTTTGTCAGCTTGTCAGCTGATTTTAAAAATATTAATTTTTAATTTTTAAGTATGGTAAATGAATATGACCAACTGTTTGTTTTTGGTCATTATTAAATTAAGTTAGTTATCAATTCTTCTCTCTGTAAATACAAACCCCCCTCTATTATTTTGAATAATTACATATCTTTAATTTCTTAATTAGGGGGGAAAATTATTTTAAGTAACATATCATTCCCAAAATTGGGCCCCCCCCAAAAAAAAAGGCCCCAAATTATTAAAAACCCCCCCGCTTTTTTTTCCAAAATTCGGGGGAAAAAATTTTTAAAAAAAAGGGCAAAACGACTTTTTGGGGGGACCCCAATTGAAGATCTGCAATTTCTTTTCCCCCAAGTTAAAAAAGGGGAAAAAAAATTTTTTTAAAAAGAGTTTCCCCCCCCCCTTGGCCAAAAAAGGAAAAAATGAACAGGGGAAAAAACGAATAAAAAATCGGGCCCTCCCCCCCCAACGCCCCCGTAAATTGGGAAAAAATTTTCCCCAAACTTCCCCCCTTTTTGGGGGCCCCGAAAAATGGGGAAAACTAGGGTTTCCCCCAAAAGGGGGGGAAAGTTTTTTTTAAAACCATCCCCCAAAATTTTTAAAAACAGGAGAATAAAATTTTTTTGCATACGCTGTAAGTCAAAAAAAAGGGGGTCGCTCCCCCCTCAAAAAGGTAAGGGATATAAAATTTAAAACCCCCTTTCCGGGGGGCCCCAACCCCTTTTTCACGCGTCTCAAAAAAATTATCCAAAGGCTCTCCCCCTTACCAAAACAACGACTAAAAAAATTCTGAGGGGAAGAAATTTGGAAAACCCAAAACCATCCCCAAAATTTCCCTTTGTAAAACTACTTCATTTTTTCCCCCGGAAAAAATCCGTACTTTAGGATTTTAAAATTTGTCAACTAGGGGGTCACTCGCCTCCCCCGGGGCCCAAACCCAAAAAAAATTTCGGGGGGGCACAACCTAAAGGGGAAAATTTACTAGAGCAACAAAAACAAATTTTTCTCCCGGGGGTTTTTTTAGGTAAACTCATTTTTCAAAGCACCGGGAAAACCCGAATGTAAGTTTTTTTTCCCCCTTTTCCATTTTAAAAGGGGGGTTTTTTTTAACCGTAAAAAATTTTAAATATTGACTCAGAACTCCCCTTTGGGCCCCCAAAGGGAAAAATTTAGGGAAAAAGGGAAAAATTTTTTTAAACCCCAGACAGCACCCCCGCTCACCCCCCTGGATCTCGCTCAGACTTACAGGGCCCCGGAAAAGGTTCAAAAAAATTTTTCCCCACTCCCCCAAAATTTTTTGGTTTTTAAAATTTTAAAAAAATTTGGAAAAAAAAAAAAATAAATTAAAAACCCCCTGAAAAAATTTTTTTTAAAACCCCCCAACAGCATCAATAATGGCGTCAAAAGGGTGCTTTAAATGGGGGGACGACCCCCTTTTTCCCCATGCCCCGGGGACGGGCTAAATTTTTTTCATAGGGCCCCGGGGTTTTTCTCTGCTTGGGTCCCCCCCCCCACCTCTAAAAAACCCCCCCACAAGGGGGTGGAAACGAATTGGGGTTCGGGGAAAATCATCAAAAAATTTCCCCCCCTTTGGTTTTAAAAATTTTTTTTCTAAATTTTTGGGGTTTTCGACGCATTTTCCCCGGGAAAAAATTTATCACGCTGATGTCACCAGGGCCCTCTTTTGGGTCTTTTTTCTTGGGTCCCCCAGGCCCTTTTCCCAAAGGGATAAAACAACGTTTTTTTTGACCCCAAAAAAAATTTTAAAAAATTTAAAAGGGCAAACTTTTGATCCCCCTTTTTCCCCAGTGTGAAACCCTCACCCCCTTTCCCCTTTTTCCCAAAACTGTGCTTCCCCGATTTTTTTACCCTAAAAATCGCCCCCCGGGTGGAAAAAACCGTTTAGGTAAGAAAAAACGTTCCCCTTTTTTCAAAAAGCGCCGGGGGCCCCCCAATCTCTTTTCCAAAACCCCGCCCCCCTTGCCCCTGATCCCCCTTTTAAAAATTTTCCCCCAAAACCAAATTTTGATAGTATGGCCCCCGAAGGGATTTCCCGGGGGCCCCGGGGGGCCCCCTTGGGGTTTCCTCTGCCTTTTTTTCCCCAAGAAAATTTTATTTTGGGGGACCGTTTTGGTAAAAAAACCGTGTTTTTAAAAAAGTTTTAAACCTTTCCCAAAATTCCAGCCCCCCCGGGGGGTAAAAAAGTGTCAGCTGGTCACGATTTAAAAAAATAATTTTTTTTAAAATTTATTTTATCATCTTCCCCCTCTGTAAATACAATACTATTATTTTACTAATTACATATTTTAAAAATTTTCCTTAAATTAGGGAATTTTTTTAGTAACATATCATTCCCTAAAAGGTTAAAAATTAAAAAAAAAAACCCCCATTTTTCCACGTCTTTTTACTTATAAAAAAATTTTTATTTATAGCCAAATTACCCCCAATAAAATTTTTAATTTTAAAACCCCTTTTAAAAACTTTCAAAGGGACTTTAAAATAAATAAAAAATAGAGAGTAGAAATTAAATACAAAAATGTTACTAAATTTTTTTTAAAATAAAAAACAAAATACAATAAACGACGTATTAAAACTAAAGGAATCGTTAAACCCCAAAAATTTTATAGATCTAAAAAAAAAAGTTTTTTAAAAACCAAACGGGAAAAAATATTTGATTTATGGATTTTTAAAAAATAAAAGAAAATTTTTTGTAAGAAATTAAATCAAACTGCCCGGGGATTTTAATTTTGAGTTTTTTGAGAAAAAAAATTTAAAATAACTGAAATCAAAAAAGGTTCGAAAAAATTTTTTAAAAGAATGGGCCATTTTTAAAAACCCTTTGAAAAAAAGGAAATTCAGTAAAAACCCCAACACCAAAATTACATAATGATTCTTTTTTTCGGGCAAATGATTGTTGTGTAATGCCACAGCTTTTCCGCCTCCCTGGTCTCACATTAAACGTTTTATCTCCAAATTTTTCCAATCACCATCCCCCGTATAGCCCCTTTTTACTGAATATACAAATTTCCCTTTTTGCCCTCGGAAATCTGTTTAAATTAAGAGCATTTAGACTAAAAAAAAATTGAAAATCAGTTTCTTTTAAATATTTATTTTCTTTTGGGAAGTTAACTACAAAAGACAGTTTTTTTAAAAATGAAAAACAGTTTATACAAAAATTTTTTCCAAAAAAAATTAAGTGTTACATCCCCAAATTTGCATTTGGTACTAACACGCCGAGCCCAAAATTAAACAATAAAAAAAACCCCCCGTCAAAACCATAAAACAATATACTAGATCTTCAGCTTGGGGGGGAAATAAACAAATTTAAAATCAGGGCACACAGAATGCGGGAACCCCAGCGAAAGCCCAGGCGGGATTAGCCGAGCAAACCCCTCGTCAAGCGAAACTCCTAGTTCATGGTTTTGTGCCCTCACTTTAAAAACGAGTCAAGAGATCACTAAATTGAAGAAAAAAGAAAAACCCCCTTTGTTAAAAAACCCCCCAATCTAAAAACTAAAATAAAAATCAGCGAGTATCAATTCATAGGTAAAGTCGGGGCATTTTGTTTCCCAAAATTTTAAAAACAATGTATACATCTAAAGGGAATTAAACTTATAAATAAAGCCCCCTTCCTTTTACTCTTCCAAATACTATACGAAAAACCCCTTTTTATACTATTAAAATCAAAACCTCTCCAATACTACCCAAAGTATTTTTACCTTTACTAAAACTTGCTAATAGTCCCTTAAAAGAACTTACAACTCCTTCTATACTACGCTATATCTCCTTTAAAAACTTACTAACTCTCTCCATACAAATTTAAATGTCCTTTACAAAGGGGCCCCTTTTCCCAATCTATTCTAGTACCCCACCTTTATTAGTGGCTCTTTTCTTCCCTATAATATAATTTTCTCCCTTTTGGATAATTCAAAAATTTCCCCAATAATTCACATAGTGCAATTGGATTTTTAACCCAAAGATTCAATTTTTTTTGCGTACAAAAAACCAAATTTAAAAAAAATTAGACAAAAAGTTGTGCAGGAAATCTTTATTTAAAAATAAAAACCTTTGAATTTTTTTGTATGATGGCCCCCTTTGTAAAAACATGAGTTTTTCCCTATGTCACGGGAACCCCCTTCCTCACTCATTGGGCTAAATACAAATTTTCCCTTTTTTTTGGCTGGGGAGAAAATAAAAAAACTTTTTATTTTTCAAAACCATCTTTCTGTCCGTGGGATACCCCCCCTCAAAAATAAGATCCTGTAGTTTTTTGGATTTTTTTGGGGGGCCCACGAAAACCCCCTTACCCAAGCAGTTCCCAAACACGTAGTAACCGGTAAAAGAATGAGAATGTTACATTTGGGCTCACTTAAATTGTCCATAAAGGTTACCCTTAAAACTTTTACTAGCATAAGAGAAAAACTATGACTAGCAAACGAAAAAACCAAATTTTCCTCTTCAGCAGCAAATCGAAACAAGGTAAGTTTTTAACCCTTTAAACCCGGCTTTTTTCAAATCAATAATAATGAAAAAACCCATCTAGGATTTTTTCCCCGATAACAGAGAAAATTTCCAACGCCCAAAGACCTTTTGCCCCCGGCAATCAAGGGCTCGCCCCCGCAGAGATTGTTTTTAATATATTTTTAAAATTTTTCCGAGCGTGATAGGGATAAAATAAATATAAATGCCCAACCGCCACTGTATGCGCCCTTGAAAAAAAAAACTGGGCGATATTGTTTTCTGGGGGGGGACAATAAATTGGGATTTAATCCATTTTATTTTTCTAAAAATTATTTTAAGTTTAAAAAAAAATCAACTTAAAACCAAAAAATTTTTAAATTAACAAAATTTACGGGAAATTTCATGATTATTAAAAACGAAGGGTTAACTTTAGTAAAATTTTTTATCAAAAATCTGAAAGGGAATACAAAAAAAATGGCAAGAACTGAAAAAAGGGAAAAAAAATTTTTTAAAATTTTTTAAATTTAATTTTATTTTTAAAAAAAAAAAAACGCAAATGTTCGTTTATTCTTCCGCTAATCCCTTCCCAAAGGGCCCCTTTTGACGATTTAAAAATTTATTTTGATCATAATTTTCCCCAAAGGAGCTTAAACAGTTTTTTCAAATTTCACGAAAAATTTAAATAAACAAAAGAAAGGATTAAACCCTAAAATAAATAAAAAAATTATATCTTTTTTCAGCAAGTAAAAACCCCAAAAAAAATGAGTGCTAAATTTAAAAGATGGTGTTATATCCACAAAGAATTTAAATCCCTTTTACAATGATGATTTTTTTAAACTTAGAATCACTCCCCTTTCCCCCAAGGCCAAGCTTTACAAAAAACCTTCCTTTTAAAGAATTCTGACCTGAATAGCGAGTTTAAAAGGGTAAATTTGGGAAAATGGGGAAAATTTTACAACCCCTTTTTACTAAATCTCAGACCTGGTGTTTAGACATCCTACCGGCTTGTTTTAAGGGTCCAAGACAAGTTAAAAAAAGTATCTATGATCCTTATTTTTGCCCGCCATGTTGAAGTTTTTTTAAAACCTTTATCCCATCATGTGCTCGTTTTTAAGTTTGTTGATTATTGTAACCGTTTTATAAATTATTATAACTATAACTATTCCATAAATTAAATTAACTGAAAATTGACAATTTTGGCCGCTAATAAGTGGGAAAATTTAAATTGCTTATCATAGCTTTTTTTTCCCCACATATATGATCTGTGAAACATCAAACACTAAAACACCTTTAAAAAAAAACAAACAAAAAAACAGGTTAAAAATATGCCTCAAATTTTTGAAGTGCCCCTTGTTGGTTGTAAACCTCTTTCGACAGCAGCTCCAATTTAAAGAGGTTTTTAAATTTTTGGGAAATAAATTTTGGGCCCTAACCTTTTAACACAGAACTAAGGTTTTTTCCTGTCGGGCACAAGGGGTTTTGCGTTAATTTAATTTCTTATTCAGAAAAATGGTAGTACCCTTCCATCAAATACGTAAAAAAAAGGGAAAACGCGGGGTAAAAATTGATACATCATTTTTAAAATTTCCTAATTACATTCTAGTTTCCCACTAGCTTTGTATTTTAATTTTTCCGTACGTAAAAAAGAACAAAAATAATTTTGTCGGAAAATTTTAAAAAAACTACTGTTTTTTTAATTTGCTTAAAAAAATACCACCTTCAAAAATTTATTATGTGAAAATTTTTAAAACATTAAATTTAAAAAATATTTTTAAAAAATTGGGAAACAAAAAACTAAAAAAAAACCATTTTTTCTTTTAAAATTTATAACAAAATTTTGGGGAATATGGTTTATATTATGTGCATAAATATTAAAATCTTAATTTAAAGGCTTTTAAAAATGTTTTAATTTTAAAAATTATGAGATTAACATATAAAAAAAATGGAATTTAATATTAAAGTTTTTGGCCCCAAAACTAACAAAAAAGTAAAACTTATTTTTTTCCCGTCGTAGCCAATTTCTAAAGTTTACAAGTTTATAGTTTCAACAAATACACTAAAAAAAGAGGTATGTCAAAAATTCTTTATTAAAATAAATAAATGATCCCTCAAAAATTAATTAATTTTAATCGAAATTTAAAGTGGGCCCAACTGGGGAAAAAGGGCCCACGTTGGATATTGATATAAAAAGTGGGAAAAAAAAAAAATGCAACGTGAAACTTTTAGTTTTATTTTAAATTCTTTTCCACCATGAAAAGGGTTTTGTCCTTTGTGGGCCTAAAACTTTAATTGAAACGTAAAGAATTACTTTCGGGTTTTTCTAAATTTTTTCTTGAAAATTCCTTACAAAAAAAATAAAAACGATATAAAAATTTTTATTTTGTCAATAATTAAAAATAACCCGTTTTTAATATATTGTAAATAAAAAAAAAAATTTTTTTGCCTCTTTTCTTTTTTTAAAACCCAAAAAGAGGGGTTTTAAACTGGTTTAAAAGGGAAAAAAAAAAAAAACGGCGAACCCACTTTTAGCTTTTCCTTAAAACCTAAAATTCAATTTTAAAAACTTATAGCCTTTTTTCCCTTCACCTTTTTGGGTAAAAGTTTAGTCAGACCAAGTGCGATCCAAATTGAAATATGCCCTCAAAACACATATCGTGAGTGGATTTTCCAAAGTTTAATTAAAAATTTTGTCTCTTTTTCCCGGGCTTGTATTAAGCACATTCAGTATTCCACTGTTAAAAAGAAAATTTTGGGGTTTTTTTTTTTTACAGGTCTGCTTTTTTTAAGGGAATCCTGAGTTTTTAATTTTATTTCAAATTTGTTTAAAAATTTGGGTTTGTCTTAATACTAAAAGGTTTTTGATTTCCCAAAAAAATTAGGTCGGGGATAATTTTTTTTTCTTTTTTAAACCCTGTACAAAACCATAAACCCCCTTTTTAAACCCAAAATTTAAACCACAACCGAAGGGAAAAAAGGGGAAGGGGAAAGAAACGTTTGTTGCAAAACATCACGTTGAAAAACTGAATTAAAATCTCCCCAATTAGAAAAGTTTGGATCACAAAGAGTTTCCTTTTGTTTCTCATGACAAAAAAAATTTTAACCTTTTTGGCTTTTTGTAAACCCCTTGGGTTTTTTTTTTGAGAAAAGAAAAAACCCGGGTAAGAAAAGAAGCACATAGAAATTAAAAATTTTTCCCAGTCTTACAGACTAACATTTTTTTTTAAAATATTTAAAATAGAAAAAAACCCAACAAAGCAGTTCCCCCCCCGGGGCCAATAACACGAAATTTGGGATTATTAAATTTAACAGATACGTTATACGTATATTTAATTTATAAATAAAAAAAAATAAACAATTTTGGAAAAAATTTGGGATAATTAAGAAATTTTTCAATCTCTTTGGATCCATTTCCGGAAAATCTGGATTTAATTTTTGGGTAGGGTTTTTAAAAAGCCCTAAAGGGTCTTTGAATCATTTTCAAAATTATCAATGAAATACACAATTTTTCGGCACAATTACATAATTTACATAAATAGCCCAATAATTTCATTGACACATGAACAATTTTGGGTGAGAGGGGAAAAAATACTTTATCCAAAGAAAATTTTAAGTGAAATTATTTTGTATAAAGTACAATGATTGGGGCATTTTTAACCATTTTTAAATCAAAAAAAACAAAAAAAAGGGAAAAATATTTTTTCCATTTTTCATTTTTAAAACTTAAAAATTAAAAAAAAAGGGTTTTTTTTAAATTTTTTAATCTTTAAAAGCTTTTTTCCGGGTTTCAAACCCAATTTCCCTTTCCCGTAAGAAAAAAAGTCCCGAAAACCTTCGTCTCTTTGGGTTTCCCCATAATCAAAAAAACGCCAAAAACCGCGATAGGGTCGCTTTTCTAGCCCCGAAATTCCTCCTACCCTTGGAAGAAAACCGGGAAGGTTGTTAGCGCTGAAAGGGAAACCCCTGGGTCTCATTGATTCGAGGGTATAAAGGGAAAAAGCCAAACCCCCGACGTCGCTATCTAGCCACTTTTTATCCTCCTCCCCCTTGAAGTACCCCGGAGGGGTTTTTTTACGCGTACGGAACTGGGTCTCATTGATTCGAAATATCAAAATAACCCCTTAAACCCGCGATTTGTTGCTAACTTCCCCCCTTTTTTCGGCAAGAAACGTAAACATTGTAGGCAGGGTCCCTTTCCCCTAAAAAAAAAAAGAAGTTTTGCATTTCCTAGCACCCTCTCCCTACAATTAAAAGAGCTGGTTCAGAAACTGTAAATGTTTAGTGGAAACGTCAATTCTGAAACATTGCCCAAAGTGCAGGTCCTCAAACTTTTCTTCAAATTGCATTTTTTTGTCTTAGAAGTTTAAATTAGTTTATGTAAAAACTTTTGACGCAACAGGTTCCATTTATTTTTTTTGATATAAAATGAAAAAACCTAAAAATTTCACAAATACAAATTAAGGGGAAACCCAACTCTAAAAAATTTTTCACCCCCCGGGGCCTACACATGCTGAAATTTAAAGAGAAAACCAACCCCAAACCCAATTTGCCCCCTGGGAGCCCAAAGTGTTAACATTGTTATTTTTGGGCCAATGTTAAATCAATATAAAAAATTCTTCTACCAACAGAACAAAATACAAAAAACAAAGAAGAACAGAAAAAAAAGTGAAATTTTGTGAAAAAAATTTTAAATTTTCACTTTAAACTATATTCATTTTAATAACTTTAAATCAGCGTAGTGGGGGAAACTCCCACTTCTAAATTTTTTTGTTTTCTATTTTATTACAGAGTTCTGTAAAACGCCCCAATACATAAATAAATGGGATTTAAAATTTTTCCAAAACAGTAAAAAAAAAAAAGGGAAACGAAAAATTCAACATAAAATGTTTTAAGATAAAACACCCAAAAAACTTGATGTTTAAAAGAAATATGGGGAAAAAAGGGATTGAATTTTTGAAAATTGTTTACGATTCTTAAATATAAATTAAAATTTAATAATTTTTAAAAAATTTAAAATTTTAAGACAAAAATTTTTTTTTTACCCCTTTTAAAAGGGGGGAATAAAAACTTGCATATTTTAAAAACTTAACCCGGCTATTGTTTTTAAATCTATTCTTTTTTTGGGTTTTTCTTCTCAAAGAAATTTAAAAAATGGAATACAAATAAAAACCCATTTTTTTCCCATACACAATTTTTTCCCCAAAAAAATTGCAATTTAAGTCTCTGATTAACGCATAAACACCCCCGGGGCAAAAAAAAACCTTTGGGTATTTAATCTATCTCTTCCCCCGGAATTTTATGACTTTAGAAGATTTGTTTTAAAACCTAATTTATTTAAAACACCCCTTCTCTTTTTGGGAAAGACATCTTAGCAGAAAATTATCTAAAAATTTTTCTTTAAAAAAAAAAAATACTTTTATAAAAACCATTCAGCAAGGGTTATCACAAAAAAACTAATTGGGGAATTAATTTTAAAAACTCAAGTGGAAAGGTTTTTCCCGGTTTTGGTCCCAAAATTTTCAATATCACAAACCCAAATTTTTTAAAATACCCTCGAGAAAGTAATTTATTTTCCTTTTCCCCCCGGAGGGTTTTTATATCCCCTTCACGAAAAATTTTTATGTTAAGGGAAAAATTTAAAAGCAGCTTTATTATTTTCTCGCCCAAAGTAACCAAATTTGAGCAATTTGATGTTTAAAAAATTGTATTTTTAAATTGATTTTTTTAAATTTGACTTTTTAAATGCTATAAAATCTTTCTGGTTTCTTTCAAAATAATTTAGAAAAATTGGGTTTTTTTGGGGTATCAAAATAATAAATTAATTTTTTCTTTTTGTAACAACATTCGACTTTTTTGGGACTTTCCCTATTTGAACATCCCCTTCCGACGGGTTTTTATCTATTTTTTTTAATCCTTAAAGTTTTTTAGCCCGAGTGTTAACTTTGTATAAAGGGTTGTGCCAATATATTTTATACATAATAAAATAAATTTTTAAAAAAAAGGAGGTGACTGAAACGTGTATAAATTACATTTTACGAAAGCTGTACTTTTTTACTTGCATTGGGGTTAAAAAAAAATTAGCACATAAAAAAAAAAGGCAAGTATATCCCCAATGGTAAGTTAAATTTAAAACTATCAAATTTTTTTTTAGTGAAAAAAATACACCCTAAAACCCTTTATGTCCCGGCTGAAAACCAATTGATATTCCCGAAAAAACATTCAGAAAACTTTTGCAACTGTTTTTAAAGATTTTACATTTTTTTAAAGCATCCGTTGTGAATTGAAGATCTGCCAATTTTAAAATTTTTCCCTTACAAGAATATGCAAATACTACTTTAAATTTTTAAAATTTTTTTTTTTTTTTTTTTTTTTTTTTTTTTTTTTTTTTTTTTTTTTTTTTTTTTTTTTTTTTTAAAAACCCAAAAAAAAAATCTGTTTCCCCCCAGAGGGGTTTACCCCTCTAATTTGGTATAAATTTGGGCGAGTAAAATTCTTTTTTTTAGAGGTTTTTTTCTTACAAAATGGGGGGTTTTGGGGAAAGGGGAACAAAATTTTTTTGGGATTTTTTTCCATCGTAAAACATGCAAAAAATTTAACACCCTTAAACCCCATTTTTCGAGTTTTAAATCTGATCTCTTTTTTCAGTTTGATAAAAACCAGACACAACAAAACAAACGGGTTAAAAGAAAAAAAAACGTATTGTGAACAAAAGAGCTGAAAAAAAACCCCAACAAACGAGGGACCCCGTACCTTTTTAAATGTTCTGGGAATGTTTAAAACCCTTTGGGCGTAGAAAAAAAATAAAAAAAACGGGCACAAATTGGCTTCCACCGCCCCCACGACTGACTGAGTAAAATTTGTGCTTTTTTGACTCATGGGTTCTGTTTTTAAAAATAAGACTTATTAAGTAAAAAAAATTAAAAATAAAATTTTTTTAAAAGAAAAAAATATTAAAACGGGTTCCCCTTTACTCAAAACAAGAATTATTTAAATTTTTAAAAATTTTTAAAATTGAATATTTGGAGGCTTAATAAAAAATTTAAAAAAGGGAATCCAATCCAAATTAAACCCTATTTTCAATTTTTGGGTTCCCCAACCGTTTGTTTACTTTTTAAAAAACTTTTCACATCCCCGTGCAATGGTGGTATAACTAAATTTCACCCCCCAATTTCAAAAATGCGTAATTTGTAAATCTGTTTCACTGTCCCTTTTAAAACCCTGGTACAACATCCTGAAAACAGGAGAACCTTATTTCCCCCATTATATAACCCCCGTTGTTAAAAATCGAACCGAATTTTCCGTGTCAAGTAGTCCCCCGGGGGTTTGGGTTTTGGAGGGCTGCGAGGACTTCATTTAAAATTTAACAACTGAGTTTAGAGACCCCATTTATTAGGGGGCGAAACCCCCTAAAACAGGGTTTTTGTAAAATTTGCCCCCCTTTTACTTCAAAATGAGAAAATGGTGGCACTCGAAATTTTTAAAACCATTTCCAAGACACAGTTTTTCCCATGCAGACTTAAAGTAAAAAAATTAAAAAAAAAATAAAAAACACAAAAAGGGAAAGGTAAGTGGTTTATTTTTTTTCCTCATAACTGCCTCCATTTTGGGAAAGTAAGGTTATTAACAAATTAAAGGTTTTTTTAATCCCAAACCGGGGGGTGGGCGATTTTTTCAAATCTCCATATAAAATTTTATTAATAGCGTTTTCCCCAAAAAATGCCATATGACACCAGTATATAAAAACAACAAAAAAGGGTTTTAAGGGTGTTAAAATTAGAAATTTTCCAATTATCCCTTAAAAACTCTTGAGATGGCCCAAATGCCGTTAAAATAAAAATTGGGTTAAAAAAAAGGGGTTCCGATACTGAAAATTTTCCCCAATTTTTAACCATGAGGCTGACAAAAGAGATTTTTTTAAATAAACTGCTTTTTTTCCTCACAATAATACAAGGGGGGGGGGGAAAAGGGTTTTTTTAGTACCAGTAGGGGGGGCTCATTTTTAAAAAGTATGGTCTAGTTTGCTTTAAAAACCTTAACAGTGAAAAAATTCACTTTAATTTTTTTTTTAAGTGAAACCCCCTCCTTCTTCCCCTTGTCTTGAAAGGGTTTGGCTTTTAAAAACCCCTCACAACAAAAAATTTTCAAAAACTAAAGTTCACCCTCAAATAAAAAAATTTCTTGTCCTCATTTTTAATAATAAAATTTTCCCAAATATTTGTTATTTCAAAATTTTTTTATTTTACATATTAAAAATTTTTTTGTTCCTAAAATAAGAAAAAAAAAATACTGAAAACCCCAATTCCTCCCCTTTTGGGAAAAAATAGATGCAAACGCACATGGTTTTAAATTTTTAGAACTTTTAAGAAATTTGTTATTGGTTAGTTTTTCTTATAATCCATAAAAAAATGTAAAACTTTGAAATTTGGGACTGAAAAAATTAAAACTTATACTAAAATGTTTATCCCAAAATTTCGTTTTAATATTTTATTTTAAAATTTTAAAAATTTTTTCGAAAATCATGAAAGTAAGATTTTGTTGTTTTCCACTAATCGTAAAGACAATCTTTTTTAAAACCTATACGGTTTTTTTAAAAATGAAAAATGCGATTTTGATCCCTTTTGTAAAAAAAAAAATTTTTTAATCTTTTTTATGATCCCAGTTTTTATAAACAATTTAATTTTTTTTTTAAAGATTTTGTTTTATTTTTTTTCAAAACATTAATAAATCCTAAAAACCCCAAATTTTTAGTTAAAACATAATTTATTTAATAAAAATAAATTTAATTATTATTATACGCCCATTAATTTAATTTTTCCCGTGCATTATTCATTAAAAAAGGGCAAAAAAGGAAAATTTAATTAGTGGAAACACTAAAATTTTTAATTTAATAGAGATTGAAAATTTTTTTTTAAATAAAGAAAATAATATGTACTAAAATTTTATCCCAAAAATCGTTTTAGTCGCTACCCTTTTTAGACAGGGACACAAGGGGAAAAAAATTCTACATCTGTAAGAGAAGAAAATTAACTCCTTATTATAGACATACTTTAAAAAATGGCCAAATTGCATCACTTTGAGTAACCAAAGGGATGAAAATGAAGCTGGTTTTTTTCACACAACGAAGTTGGGCTGGTCTGTCATAACCAATGAATAAAAAGAAACTCTGCTTCGATCATCCCTCTATTCAATACAGTACAGGGATGCCGCGCCCCCAAAAAGCTCTGTTTTTCCAGCCCAGTCCTTGTGGAAGGGTTTTTTTGATTTTCAAAAACTAACACACCCTTTAAAAATGTCACCTAAATATTTTATTGAAGCCCAAAAGGCAACTCATTGTGTTTAAATTTGCGAAAAATACAGTATGCACTTTTTAGATAAAATTTTCATATTTTTTTAAAATTTTTTTAACCTTAGTTGACAAATTTAAGGGCCCGTATTGATCAGACAATAAAAGTTGTTAGTTATGTTTTTGGGGCTCTGTCAGCCCCAAAAAGGGGAAAAGGGGATTTTTACAAGGTAAAATTGGTATATAAAGTGGACGGTTTTATATGTTTTAAATACTCTTATCTTTTTTTTAAAAATTTAATTTTAAAACCCTTTTGTTTACCGAAATAGGCCCAAAATTTTTAAAAGTATATATATATAATAATATTTTAATATATATATATATTTTTATATTGGGCCTGTAATTTAAGGATACAAACTAAATATATAATATATATATAAAAATTTTTTATATATATTTAAAATATAAAATTTTTTTGGGTACCCTTAATTTACCGAGAAACCAAAGGGCCACTTAAAAAAGGGCTTTTTTGTGAATGTTAACATAACATTTTTTTTTACGTTGCTAAATTTTTTTCCATGTTTGAAATAATTGTACAAAAAAGGCTTTCTACAGATTTTTGGGGCTTACATTGTAGGCCCTATAAAAACAGGGTATAAAGGCGTACAGGGTGAAATATAATAAAACCTTTTTTCCCCTTTTAAAAATTTTTACTGTCTACATAAAATATTTGTTTCTAGATCATTTCCTTTCTTTCATTCTCCCACTCAAGAGATTTATATTTTCCCCACAAAATTTAAAGTACTCACAAAAAAATGACATGTAAAATAGGAAACTTTTTCAAATACGGCTATTTCCTTTCCCGGTGTAAAAAATTTCCAAAAACTTTTACCCCCAGATCTGAAAGAAATTTTTTTGGGAAAAATTAAATTTAAATAAAAAATGGAACAACTATACCCGTCATAAAATGTTATCTAAAAACTTTCACAAAGCCGTTTTTAAAAGTTGGCCTTGGGTGCTCTGAAAATTTTAAGGAAAAAAACAATAAAATAAATATTTTTTAAAATATCCCCTTTAAATTCGATACTGTGATAAAAATTTAAAAAACACACAAAACAGTGTTACCTTTAAGTTTTAACCCCTTTGGGGCCTATAAATTTTTAAAATTTCCCTTTCCCAAATTAGCTGATATAATCAATTTGTACAAACTCACTTTTAAAAATCTTTAAATTTTAAACCCCTTCTGCTCCCTAGGGTAAGACTGGGGGCACAAGCGAAATAATGTAAATAAAATAAAAAAATGTTATTTACATTTTCTTACAATTTAAAAGGGGTTTTAAAAAAAAGGAGGGTTTAAATAAAGTTTGGATTTTGGGGGTGTTTCAACTAAATTTTTTTATATCTAATAAACCTTTAAAAAAACGTGTCAAAAATGTAAGTAAAAAATTACATTAAAAGGTGTAACATATCAATTTGGATTTGTTACCGACTTTTTACCAAATCGTTTTTTCAATGTCAGCATCATATGTTTAATTAATATTTTTCCCCCATGAATTCAATTCTTGGCTGCTAATGAAAGGGGCCCGATTGAAAAAAAAGGGCCCTTTTCACGTCATGTGGGTTTAAATTAGATTTTTTGGGAAAGAGGTAAAATATTTTTTTCCAATTGGTGGTTTTTCCCAAACAACTTTAATTTTTTAAAAATTAAAATATTTGGGCTGCGCAAAAAATAACCCCTTCAAAGATACCCACTAACAAACCGTTACCACTATCGGGAAATATTTAAAAAACCCGGGCAAGTGTAATTGATATTTACAGAAGGCCCCAAAAACCATTTTTCGCCCATTAATATTAGATCTTTCTCATCCATGCATAATGAATCCCTTGTTTGTTTTTTAAAATTTATGTAAAAATAGGTAAAAAATTCTTTAAAAAAATTTTTTGAGCAACCCCCCTTTTATAAAACTGATTCTTAAACTAGTCAAAAAATTGGAATTTTTAACGCCCCTAGATATCGTGGGCCCAGCTACTATTGGGGGCTTTTGTTCTAATTTCAAAATAAAAAACTCAAAGCCCCAGGCGGGTTGATAACGGGGTTTAATAGCAAAAAAGGAACCTGGATACGATTTTTTATGAATGTAAGACAAAAACCGTACAACTTATTCATCAGTATAAAATATTTTAAAAAATTTTTAAAATTTGAAAATAAAAAATAACACAAAACTTCACTTTTTTATAATTCTCTTCCCCCGCAAATAGCAAAAATAAAAAAATCACCCCCTAAAAATTTAAAGTTATAAATTAACCGTTTTAAACTTTCTTGGAAAACTGAGGTTTAAAGAACTCATTTTAAATTTAAACAAATATTTTTTCAGAAAACCCCAAAAATCAATTAACCCTCCTTAAATATTTTTTATTTTTTATTAACAAAAAAAAAAGTATTTTAAATTTTAAGAATAAAAAATTATACTTGTGATTCAACATTACTTTAACAAAAAAATTATGAAAAAAAGGGAAAACGGGGGTTTTTTTATTAAAAATTTCTTTCCCTCCATTGAGGGGAAAAGTTCACCCTTTTAATGAAACCATCAAGGTATAAATCTTAATAAGTCCCCCCTCGAACAAACATTTGGGATCGTACCCCAATTTTTCCCCCCCTAACGGTTTTTTTTTAAAAAGGGATCTGAACTTTCATTCAATGTTTTCGCCCCCTAAATAACCCCCAAATTTCCCCTGGGCCCAAGTTTGAGCCCGGGCATCATATACCCTTTACCCCCTGCAAAAACTGCGTTAAACCTAGATCGTGTTTTTTTATAATATCACTATGAAAGGGCTTAAAAGAATAAAAACGACGCCTTGGGGAAAGACAGGGGGCATTCGTATGGGGCATTTTTTGTCAAGCCCTTTTAGGGTTTAAAAAAGGGCTTTTTTTGTCAATACAAAATAAAAAAAGTTTCTCAGATTAGTTTCTTTTTAAACAATAATTTTCCCAAAAAACGGCCCCATAACATAGTTTAATAGCACTTCCCGATGGATAAAACGCAAACAACTCTAAACAATAACAAGACTATTTTACTTTTTTGTGGTTGGTTCTACTCGCTATCCTGCCCCCCTGGGTATGCTTCCCCGGGAAATGCTGACCAAAAATTACTAAACACTCCGAACACAATTTAACTGTTTATACCATATAAAAATTTCTTTGAAACCCTTTAAAAAGGACTTTCCCATAAAAATTATAATCCCAAATTTAAAAAAACACACCAAAGTGTTATTTTAAATTCTACTAAAAAAATAAACATTTTTTAAAATCTTTAAAACCCCAAAAAAAATTCGTGTATAAAAAAAATTTGTTTTTAGCCCCATAGAATACTTAAAAAGAGCCCTTTTGGCTTTTTTATTGTGACGTTTTTTGAAAAATCCTAAAAACCTTATACGATGATATTTTCTTCAAACACATTTTTTGGAAAAAGTGCACAATGTTAACTGAACCCACCCCAAAGGGGGTTCGAAAAAAAAAGTTTTTTTTCACAATTTTACCCCAGGTAAACCCAATGAAGGATTTCCAAAAGTTGAACATTATTGCAGAAGTTTTTGTGTTTTTTGGTTTAATTGGCTTAAAAGGTCAATTTTTTTTTGGGATTTATTTTAAATATTTTGTCATTTTTTTCAAACTTTAGAAAAAAAATTTAAAAATAAAAAGTTTATGAAAATATATTGGGGGATAAATAACTTTTCCAGTTAAATTTTTTTGGAAAAAAGGGCTGTTAACGAAGGAAAAACCACACGTTGAAGTTAAAACAAAAATTTTAAAACGGGTTTCGGGGGGGGGGGAAATTTTCTGTGTTTTGGGGAGCCAGAAGTTGGATGAACTTCTCCCCAAACCCACCAAGCAGCAGTTGTGGTCCAGTTTCACTTTAACATAACTGGCATTTCATTTAGATTTTCCCCCTAACGTAGGTTCAAATAGATTAACAAAGATTTTAACAAGTATTTTTCCATTATTCCCTTAAACCCAAGCTTTGTAACCCAATCAAAAACTTAAAAGTTTCGGTGTAAAAGGGAATAGAAAAGTCGCAGAATAAATTCGAGTTGCATTTTCCGTAAAAACTTTTTTATTTCCTCTTTTTATTTAGTTTTTTTTTCATAGTAAACTTTTGGGTGGTCTGGGTCAAAAAAATAAAAAATTTTCTCCCCTAACCCTATTTTCAGGACAGGAAAAAAACCAATCCCTTCAAAGCTATTACTTTATATGAAAAAATCAGGGAGTGGACCACATTACTTTTCCCATCAACAAAAATTGAAGTAAATTGGTCAAAATAAAAAAATTTTAAAATTTTCTAAACTTTTTAAAAAAAAAATACAAGTGGCTATTGAAAAGTTTGCTTTTAAAAAGTTTTTCATATATTTCCCTTTTTTTAATCAAAACACATAACCTCAAAAAGGAAGCGTCCAAATGGAAAAATTAAATGCAGTTTAAAACCATAAAAAAGGCAGATAGGACTATATTTGAAAATCTCGGCCCAAAAATTTTTTCTTTTTTTTTTTAAAATTGCGTTAAAAAACTGTACATTTTTTTAAATAAAAAATTTTGAAAAAAAATGCATCAGGGTCGCCCCTTTGTTAGCAAGTTTTTTTAAATAATCTTAATTTTTAAATAATTATAAAGTTGCGCAAAATTTCAGTAGAAACTGGGGTTTTTTTTTATTGTTGTGTTTTTTTTAAACTGTTGGGGCTTTTTTTCGGGCGTGTTTAAAATTTCCCAAGGACCCGATGGTGGTTTTGGGGTAGCATAAGTCAAATCAAATATTTGTTCTTCCTTTGTATATTAAACGAACAAAAAATATGCATTTTTTTCGTTACTGAGAAGGGGAATTCCCAAAATTTTCTTAAAAGAGTTTGTAATGCCAACACTCAAACTCAACTAATTGAAAATTACTTACCTCCTTGAGAAACCCACAAAAATTTATTCCATGCCCTTGTTTTTTTTTTCCCAGGGGCATTTTTGTCTTAAGGGTTTCCCAAATTTTTTTAAAATAAATAAAAAGAAGCTTTTTCTCAGTTTGGGTTTTTAAAATTTAAATTATTTTAAAAATTAAATTTTTTAAAAATGTATCCCAACTATATCAATGCATTGATCCGTTTTAAATATGTAATACAAACCGATGGAAAAATTTGTTAAAAACAGTTAATTTTTTTCCCCAAATACCCCTCCAAAAATTTATAAGGCTGATTAAAATTAAAAATTAATTCCTTGTCTTTTTTCATAAGTATACAAAATTATTTTTTATCCTAAATTTTCCAAATTTATCATTAAAACCCACATATAGAATAAAAATAGAATAAATAAAAATTTTTTTTTTTTGAAAATTTTACAAAAACACTTTTATATACATTGGTATACACAATGTAAACATCAAAAAAGTAAGTAAAAAACCCAAATGCAACAAAATGTAAAAACCTAATGAGCAAACTTAAATAAAAAGGGAAAACATTTTTGTAAATAAAATTAAAACAAAAACACTCGAAAAATTAAAAGAAATTTTTTCCAAAAATAACTGGGGGCCCAAAAGAGGCAAGGGGCCTGTGGGGGGTTTCCCTTTTTAATTAAAAAAAAAATTTTTAGCTCAAAGAAAATTCAATAAAACTTTTTTTTTTTTTTATAAGCTCCTAAAAAAATTTATTAAAAATGTGCTGCTGCAGGGTTTCAAAGCAAATGAAAATCCACTTTAAAAAAATTCCCAAACTAAAAATTTTCTGTTACTTTCTTTTAAATTTAAAAGGGGAAACTTTTGCAGAGAAGAAAATCCTTTAAATTTTTCAAAACCCAAAAAAAACCCCTTCTTTAATGTTTTTGAAAATAACTTTATATTCCACAACTAATAATTGAAGAAATTAAAACTAAACTTTTTTTTGTCCCAAAAAACGATAACTAAAAATTTAAAAAAATGATAGGGGTTTGGCTTTGGGAAATGGGATTGGGGTTTTTGCTTTTTTAATTTTTTTTTGTAATTATTTTTTTAAATTTTGGTAAATTGCCACTTTTTGACATAAAATATTTTTAAAACTTTTTAAACCCAAACATAAATTTTTAAGGGGGAAAAATATTTAAATCAACAAAAAAAAAAGGGAAAAAATTTTTTTCCCCTTCTTTGTTTTCGTTTAAAACAACCTTAAAAGAATTTTTTTTTGTTTTATTAGAAAAAAGGGTTTAGATTTTTTTCAAAAAGCCCCCCCCCCAACAAAATATTCCCCTAGTCCCAAGCCTACTATTGACCAAAGAGAAGTACAGCAATTTTTAAAAACTTTCAGTGCAAATGTATTGTTTAAAAAAAAAAAAAAACTTTAAAAAAATTGTTTTTGTATTTGCGGTTTTTAAAATTTTAATTTTTTTGTCTTTTTCCAAATTGATTTCCTATCTAGCATGACCCTAAATATTTTAAATTTTCGGCACTGGGATACACAGCCCAGTTCGGGGTTGGGACTGGGCTGTTACTACCCAAACAATTGACACATCGATTTCAAAATTGAATTACTTAAAAAAAAATTTTCGATCTGTTTTTAAACAAAAAAAGATGTACTTAGGTTTTCTCTGGGCTTAATAAAAAGTTATTTTTTTTAAAACCACCACTGCAGTGCTTTTAAGGGCCCGGGAATTTTATCTCTTTCTCAAATCACCCCCAAATTTTTTTTTACAAAACGAAAAAGCTTATCGTCTGCAAAAAAATGTAATATTTTCCCCTTTTTAAAAAAATTTAAACACAAAAATCATTTATGTAGAAATTTTAAAAAAAAAAACCCCCGGGGCCCCAAAACTACCCCTTAGGTACGGGCCCCATTTGGGATAAAAAACCCGAAGTCCCCTAAAAAAAATTATTAATTTTGAAAGCATTGTTTTCTTTTTTTTTTAAAAAAGCTAACAAACCAAGAAAAAAATTTTTCCCCCCGAATACCCCCAAACCCCCTATAAAATTTTTTAAGAAAAATTGTGTGAAACTACAGTATCAAAAAACCCCTTTTTTTTTAAAAACCCAAAAAAAAACCACTAAAATTTCTGCCCAAATTTTAAATTTCCTTTTATAAACAAATTTCTATGAAGCTTTTTTAAAGTGCTTCAGTATTTAAAAAAACCTTTTTCCCAAAACCAAATTGATTGTTGCTGAAAAAAAAATTTTTTTTTTCTAGAAATTTAAAATTTGCTTTTTTTTTTCATTAAAAATTTTTTAAAAACTTACAAAGGGAGAAAGTAAAGAGATTGGTCTGTAGTTTTTTACAGTCGGTAATTTTTTGAAAAGGGCCCCTCCCTTTTTAAAAGGGAAACACTACAGCTGTTTTTTTAAAATTTCTGGAAAAAAACCTTTTTTTAAAAATTAAATTTACTAAATACAAAAAAAACGTTTTTCTAATTTTGGGTATATTTAAATTAAAAAAAAAAAAGAATTTTATGTTACTATTCCCCGGGGAAGTACTGTTTTTTTTTTAAACTTTTTTTACTGCAAAATTTAAAACTTCAACAAAGACCCATGCCCATAAACATAGAGTTTTAAAGAGTATTTTTGTTTTCAAAACCCAATTTTTAAAAGCATAAAGAGTCAAATTTCAGGGTTTTTTCTCTCTGTATAATTTTAAATTTAAATTTTTTAAAGATAAAAAGAATGTATTAAAATCATTACAAATAACTTTAGAATCATGTACTAAATTAAACCCTTTTTATTTAATTTTTTAAGGGATTCTTTTAGCCTTTTGTCCTTTCAACCCATTTAAAAACTTTCCATTAGCTTTGGAATTCCCCACGCCTTTTTCCCAAAAATAAATTTTTGTAAAAAAAATTTTTTTAAAATTCTTATTTCCATTTTTAATTTTTTTCTGTATTTTTTGAAAAGTAATTTCCCGCTTTTTTCATTAAAATTTGATGAAATTTTTTTACTAATTGATAAAAGTTTGGTTTTTATGTAAGAATTTTTTTTCAAATGTAGCCCTTTTATTCCCCCGGTTTTTTAAATTTTTGAATAAAATTTTTAAAGATTTTCGGACGTTGGAAAATTTTTTCTTTCTGAATTGATCTTTTTAATAAAAAAAATTATTAAAAAATAATATTTACCAAAAAATCAAACATTTCCCGTACAATTTTTTAACCCAAAATGTTCACTTTGAAAAACAAAAAATAAATAAATTAAAACACTAACAGACAGGGGGGTCGCATTTAAAGGGGGGTTTTTTAGGTTAAAAAAAAAGGGAAAAGATAACTATCTGAAAAAAGTCTACCCAACCCTTTGGAGAACAATCACATACAAGGAAACGTTAAATTACGGTCGCATTCATGAACCCCCCTCAAGAAAAGGAAAATTGTTATTTCATAACAAAATTTAAACAGTAATAGACTTTAAAAATGGGAAAAAAAACCAAGGAAAAAATGTCAAAATTCCCGCACTGATGTAAAATCCCGAGTGATTATAACACATTTTTAAAATTCCCCTTAATATATAAAACAACCCAGTCATTAAAAAATCATTTGACCTCCAAAAATCATGTTTTTTTAACGGGTAGGGTTTTTTTTAAAACAACCCCGAACTACGAAGTGTCCCCAAAAAAAAGGGAAAACAAAGCAAAGAACTAACCCCTTATTGTTTAAAAAACCCCCTTCTGCCTAGAAACCCCCTTTTTTAAAAAAGTGTTAAAATTTGGGGGTTTAAAAAAACGTTTTTTGTTAAAAAAAAAAATTTTTGGGCCTTTTTTTCCCCCGTTTTTTAAAATTTAAATTTTTTCCCCCGACTTAGAAAATTAAAAAAAAATTTTCAAAAAAAATAAAAGTTTTGGGGAGGTAAAAAGGGGGGTACCTACGGGGTGCTGAATTTTTTAAAATTTTTTCCCCAAAAATTTTAAAAATTTTACTTTCCCCTTTTGTTGTTTTTTTACCCAAAAGAATAAAAAATTTTAACCCCACAAAGTTACTAAAAGGGGGTTAAAATTTTTAAAAAAAGGGGTTAGGGAATTTTTCCCCTGTTATAATGTTTTTTTTTATTTGTCAGTAGTTTTTCATATTTTTTAAATTTCCTTTTTTTCTTTTTGATTTCTGGTTTAAAAAATGAAACCAAATAAAATTTTTCTTTTAAACCCCAAATTTTAAATTTAAGGAAATTTAAAAAATTTTTCTTCCAATTTAATAAAAAAAAAATGAAAAAAATTTTTACAAAAATTTTAAGTCTGTAGACAGTTTTTTGATATGTGGACAGCGGGGGCAATAGAAAAGGGAAAAGAAAACGTTCCCCCCCTCTGGTTTAGGCTTTCCCCTAACCCTTTAAACCCCAAAAACCCGGCGTTTAAAAATTTAAAAAAAAATGTTCTTTTAAATTGTGAAATTTTATGGGGGAATTTTGTAAATTTTACCTATTTAAAATTTTTTTATTACAAAAAATCGATAAATCGGGGCTTGGGGGGGGGAAAAAATTTTGGGGGTACCGATAATTAAAAAAATTTCCCCAAATTGTGTAAAAGAAAAAATTTTTCCCCCTTTAAAGTACCTTTAATAATTTTTTTAAAACCAAAAAAACCTTTTTAAACTGTTTTAAAAAAAAACCCCAAAGAATAATGGTTTTCCCCTTTTCCCCAAAAAAAAAAAACCTTGAAATTTTAAAATTTTTTTAAAACGTACGTTGTTAAAAATTTTTTTTTTTTTTTGTTGTAAAAATTTTGTAATTTAAATTTGTTTATAGCAACTTGTGAGTTTTTTTCTTACTGAGAGGTCCCCGGGGGTTTTTTTTTTTAAAATTTTGACCAAATTTTTTTTAAAAAAAAAGTTTGGGCCCCCCAAAAAAAAAAATTTTTAACTAAATGGAATGGGGAAAAGGGAAAATTTTTTTAAAAAAAAAATATGCTTTTATTACATCGTCCCCCAAAAAATTTGATTTTTTAAAATTTTTTTTTTTTTTGGAACGTTAAGGCTAAATACCAGCTTTCCTTGGGCCAAAAAAATTTTAAGGGGGAAAAGGGGGAAAAAAAGGGGGAAATATCCAAAAAATTTTTAAAAAAATTTAAAACACTTTTTTTTGAAAAAAAAAAAAAAAAAACCCGGGTTGAGGGACTTTAAAACCCGAATTAATCATAAAGGGGAAAAAATGAATGATTGTACATTTTTGTTTCCCCCCCCCAAAAAAAGGTTAAAAAATTATTTTTTCTAAATTTTAAAAAAAAAAATCGTGTAAAAAATAAAAAACCCCCCCCCCCCAAAACCTTAAAAAAACCAAAAAAAAAACAAATAAAAATTTAAAACAAACAAAACAAAATAAAAATTTCCTTCCCAAATTCCCAAAAAATTTTTCCCAAACCCAAACCCCAAACCCTTTGGTCCCAAAACAATCTAAAAATTAAATGAAAACGGTTTAATAAAAAAAATTAAATGAAAATAAATCCCCTACCATTTTTTAAAAAAAAAAGTCCCTTTGGTTTTTGGATTTGGGAAAAGTGTTGTTTTTTTTTTTTTATTTTATTTGGATTCTGTTTTGGAATAAAAAAGAAAAATGTGAAAAAATTCTGTTGTATTTTATGGAAAATTAACTTTTTTAAAAAATGGGCTTTGGGAAAAGTTTTTTGTTAAGAGTTTCCTTTTAAGGAGGGGAATGGACCAACGAAGTTGGCGGTGGGGGGGGGCAGAAAGGGGATTTTGCCTTTTGGGGGCCCCGAAAAAGCCCTTTTCCAACCCTTATTTTGATAAGAATTTCAGTGGGGTGAAATTCCCTTTCAAAAAAATAATTTAAAATTTTTACAAAGAGTTTTTAAATAAAACAAATAAAAAAACCAAGAAAGGAAAAATTTTAAAGTGTCGTGTTAAAGTAATTTTGAGGGAACGAGACAAAAATTTTAAAATTTGATTTTTTCTCTCGTTCCCTTTTTTTTATTTTCACCCTTTCCACTAAGCTAAAAGTGAAACTATTTAGATAAAATCTCAGCAAACGATCTGGAAAAACAAATTTGTCTGTTTAAAATTTTTACTATAAAAATGATATTTTTTTTTAAATTTCAAAGTATTTTCGTTTAAAACGATTTAAAATTTTTTAATTATTACTTGTTTATTTACCGGGAATTTTAATCTGAAGTTTTTAGGAGTTTTGGACGAAAAACTTACTGATTTAATGGTACAAAAAATTTTAAAAAAAAAAAAAAAAATTTTCCGATAAAGAGTCTAGAACTTTGTTTTTCCCCAAACCCCAAAAATTATTTTTTTTTAACATGGGCCGGGGAACTGTACTTCTGGGGGTTCCCTTTGCTTCCTAAAGGCCAAAAGTTATCCCCCCTGTCATTCCCCCCAGCAACCCGGGAAGAAAATTTCCCAAAAAAAGGATACCTACAATTTTTTAATACCGTGAAGAGGGTAATACTAAATTCCCCGGCCAATAAGAAAATAAACAATAAAACAAATTTTAATTTGTTTTAAAGGGAAAAAAATAACAATCTTAAAAAAATTTTTTAAGAACCGGAATTCTTAAAAGTACGAGTAATTTTTTATTTTTCAACATATGTCCAGAAAAAAACCTTACTTATTGCAACCAAAAACACCTAATAATTTCAAGTTTTTATGAAAAATGCAAAGGGGCTATGTAAAATATATTTTTTAAATAAAATTTCGTGGGGAAAAAAACCCGTAATATTTTTTTTAAAAATGAAATTTGGCAATTTTAAAAAACTAAAATTTATAGAAAAATGGCTGTCTTATAAAATTAATGTTGTTTTTCCCCAATGGTATTATTTCACAAAAGAAAAGGGTTTTCGAAATTTTTGGGGTTTTGAAGGGTTTTCCCTCCAATTTGGGTTTTTCAGGATTTTAAAAGGGGTTTAAAATTTTAGAAAAGACTTTTCACAGTTTTTTTTTACACTAAAAAAAAATTTAACAATAAAAAACATAAAATATAAAAAAAAAAATAATTAAAATGCTAAATGTAAAATGGCCAAAACCCATTAACAAACCCGGACTAAAACACAATTCTTTTCATGATTTAAAGGTTAATTTTAAAAAATTAACCCAAATTTTTCGTCGACGTTATAACCCCGTATTAAAAGAAAATTGGGAGTATCGTATGTTGTATAAAGGGGAAAAGCAAAAGCAAAGTGTTTTTGACATTTTTTTTCCTTGAAATGTAGGACTGTGGGGTAATATTAAAGTAATATACAAAATTTTGGAAATGGTTGGCCCCTCGACGAAAGCGGACTCGGTGAAACGGCATCAGTGGGAAAAATTGGGTGAATAAAGCGGATGATCGCTGGGAAATTGCTTTGAAGGGGCGTTTTGGGTTCGGCGGAACGGCGGAAAAATATGTTTTATTGAAGGTGTGCCCTTTAAATTTGATTAAATTTTCTTACTCAAAATGATTTAAATTTAAATAAGACAAAAATTCAGGGTTAGCTTTTTTTTTCTTGCGAATGAACATAGTTCGCACAGGGTTTAATTGGGAAAAAAGATTTTTTTAGAGAAATTCTTATCCACAAAATGTTAACTACAAAATGTTTGGTCTCCACAAACAAAATGAAAATTTGGAACAAAACCGACCAGTTCGCATTTTAATGTTTGAAACAAAACCCCGCTTCCCATCCGTTCCACATATTATAATTCGCCAAAAAGGGCGGTTTAATAAAAAATTAAAAATCCCCCATTTTTATAAAGTTTGTACTTTAATGGGTTTCTCCAAATGGGAAAATTTAAAGAAAAATGTGAAAAATTACTCTCAGTAATGAAATAAATAAAAAATTAAAGGTTTTGTTTTTTTTTTTACCCATAACAAACACCAAACTAAAAGGGGAAGTTTTAAAACCCTTTTGATAACTTTAATGAAACTTTTCATTTTTTAAAAAATTTAACATGCAATTTCAAATTTAGTGTTTTGATACATACAAACATAATATACTTTTAAAACCCCTTTTTAAATTTTTGTTTAAAATGGGTTTTAAATAAATTTCGTAACTCTATTTATTTTTGGGAAATGAAAAAAAAAATTTTAAAAAGAGCCAATTATCACTAATCAGCAAGATGAAAATCCCAATGACAAGATGAAAATACAAAATTAAATTTCTAATTTTAAATATTTATATTTATTTTTTAATTTTAAGATTAATCTTAATTAATACAATTTTTGCAAGGTAGCTTTAAAAACGATAAAGTAAATTTCACAAAACCGACTTGCAACCAAATGCTAAAATTATAATTTTTCCCCCAAACAAATCAACAAGAAGGGGCCCAATCGTCCTTGCCTTTAAAAAAAATGTAATTTCAAATCAAATTTCAACCAAAAGTAAAAAACCCTGATTAAAGTTTACAGTAAATTGCATTACTGTTGTTTTTTTTAATTTGGCTTTAAACAAAAGAATCCCCCCAGGGACTCTTGTCTATATACTGTTTTTAAAGGGGGTGAAATAATAACTTTTAAAAACTCAGATTTAAAATGCGTTTTAAAATCTTTAATTTGTATTTTGGGTTTCCTTTTTTAAAAGAAGGAAAAAATTTTTAAAAAATTTATTAAATTATTTTTAGAAAAATATAAAGTACTTATACACCATGGCCATTTTTTAAATCCCAAATAATTTTTCAAAAACTTCAATAAAAAAAGATATTTTTGTTTCTTTTAACAATAACACAAAAAAAAAATGAGAGCCGGTCTTATATTTTGGGGGCGGAAACATGGAGAGATATCGTGAGTTGTAAGTGGTTATCATTAATAAGAACAACCCAAATTTTTAAATCTAGAGGGGAATTGGGGCGGCTGAGAAAGTTTAGTCAACCTTTTTGGGTTTAAAGTTAAATTTTTCAAGGGAAAAAATGAGGAAAACTATTTTAAACTTCATTACTCCCTTTTTTTTTCACTCCTTTTTTTTTATACTTAATTGAAAATTTATTTAATCCAACCTAAGTAAATTTTTGTTTTTGTGGGAAAAGGAGTTTTAATTAAACCCAAAGTTTGTGGGGGGTCACTGACCTGAAAAAAAACCAGGCCCCCAAAGACGCACTAAGTTTTCTATTAAACCCCTGCGTTTTTTATCACTGTTTAGCTTTTGTAGTTTTTTATGGAAAAAAATTTTTTACAATTTCCCCAATCCTTTCACTAAAAGGGGGACCCAAGGGATTCTCCTTGAAGAAAGGAAGCCAAAAAAACCCTGTAAAAAAAAAAAAAAGAAAAGGGGGGCAAATATAAAAAAAAACTTTTTCCCAAAACAATTTTCCCCCTTAAAAGGTTTTTCCCAAAAATGACGTCTCATGAATTGCTAAAAAGCCTCTTTCTCCCCGGCGTCAATCCCTTTCAACAATCTTTTATAATGTAAGAAAATTAACCAAAATTCAAAAAATAGTCCAAATTAAACCCCCCCCGAAAAATTTTTATAAAAAAAAATACGGAAAACCCTATAATCATGTGCATATTTAAAGAAAAAACCCTCGGCACACCCCTATTCACTGCAGCTACGTTTTTGGTTTCACGTAAACCCCAGCACGTGAATGGAGACTGAAAAAAGAATTTTTTATAAATTGGGGACGCGAAAGTGATGGTCTGTATTGGGGGGGGGCAATAGAAGTAAAATGTTTGATTCACTCGTTTTGGCGAACAAAACAACTTTTCTATGCTTCCGGGGGGAAATTTTTTAGTCATTCATCATCTTTTCCCAAAAACGCCATAATTTGTAGTTTTTTTTTACTCTTAGTATCGGTCCCTTTTTCCTCCAAACCCTTGTATTTCCCCCGGGGGGTTTTAGCATACAATTTTTAAACAGTTATTCAAAATTTTTTTTTTGACGGGTTTCGATTGTATTTCAAATTTTTTTTATACCTAACTTGTAAAAAATGTTTTGATGGGCCGCCATTTTTTAAAACCCTTTGTAATGAGCAAATTTTTTATATGGTATATTTTTATTCCCGTTTTTTTTAAGTTTCGTATTAACTTAAATTCCAATATGACTACTAGCAGCAAAAGGACAAAACGCATAAAAATGATTTAAAACAAAAAGCTAAATCGCGGTGTTCAAAAATGATTTCCCTTTTTGAAAAAAAATTTTGGGAGTCCAAAAGGGGTAGCTTAATAAGAGCAAAAAAATTTTTAAAAAAAAAAAAGTAGCTTATTCTAGTTTTCTTGATTCACTAATAAAATTTTTAAAAAAACATAAAAATAAAAATAATAATTGGGAAAAGTAAGTTTTTGGAGGAAATTTTATTGTGAAAAAAAAAGATGGGGGGTTAAATATTTATTTTAATTAACAAAGAATTGACAAAAATTTCTGAAAGAAGGGCCCTAGTATGTATAAGGAAAAAGTTCCAACAAATTAAAAAACACCTGAAATAAAGTAAGATAATGGAAAGGGAAAACTAAAATGGGGTATAGTATCGGATTGAAAGGGCTAAAGGTGTAAATATGATGGATGTTTATAGTAAATTTTTTAATTTTTTATTTTTTCATAGGGTTTAAAAATTCAAAAATAAACAAAAAGTCACTATCTGTTATTTGGCTTAAACGAGAAAAAAAGCACTTCTGCCCTCCAAACCCAAAAAAATTTCCCCCACGCCATAGGGAGAATATCCCTTCTGCCCAAAAGAAAAAAAACAATTTTGGCCCAAAAAGTTTTTTTTCCGTTTAAAAAGCCTTTTAATTCCGGCCCTATTAATATATTTCCAGTACCGTAAGGAGGTTTTTTTTGATGCCCTGATTAAAAAAAATATACAGAAAGTAAAAATCTTAAAAGGAAAAGGACCCCCAAAATTTTTGGGGTTTTATAAAACGATAACTTTTTGTCATTGTAATTTACTTTCAATCTAAGATAGAAGTTTTAAAAACCCCATAAAAAAATTATATATGTATTTAAAAAGGTCTGAAAAGTCTTCTTTTGTTTTTTAAGAAACTTACATTTTAAATAATATCAACTGTAAAAGGCTTACCCGGTGTCAAAAGGAACCCGGTTTTTGGCCTGGGTTTTGAATTAAACTTTTTTTTTAAAAACCGGTTTTTTTACCTTTTTTGGGCCCAAAAAGTGACATTTTTCCGGGCCATTGTTTTTTTTACTAAGGGGAAAAATTTTGTGCATAGAAAAGTTTTCATAAATTTTTTTATAAATAAAAATAAAGAAATTACCTATGTATTCTTTTTTTACCAAAATCTAGAACGTTTTTTTTTTTTTTTGGCCAGGGGAAACCCCCCCATTTATATAAAAGTAATTACCAAAGTACTGTATTTTTTTTTTTGGCGCCATAAAAGGCCCTTGGTTTGTAAAGCTGCTTTTGGTCATATAATGACAAGTTGAAAAACAAAATATAAACCCAATCTTAAAAAGGGGGAAAACCCAATTTTTTGCTCCCTTTAAAAAATTTTAAGAAAATCATTTTTCTTTGTTTTTAGAGGAGCCCCAAAGGGGGGGGGGGGGGGAAAATTTTTTCCCAAAATTTTAGGCCCGGGCCCTAGCCATCCCCGGGGGGGGATAAACACAAACAAATGACTTTTCTAGGAGTTGTAACCCCATTAAAAACCCCGCGGCGTTTTTAAATTTATAACAAACCTTTGGTTTTTTTTATTTTTTGTGATTTAAAAAAAGAGTTTGAAAATTTTATATTTCAAGGGCAACCGGGGAAGTTAAAAATCAAAAATAAAAATACTTTAAGGGGGTGCAAACCCTATTTTTAGACCCTATAAAATTTGGGCGAATTTCCAAAGTAATTTTTTTTTTTTTTTTTGAAGTAAGAAAGGGAAAAATTGAGTTACTTTTATCGCAAAAAAAAGGGCGTCGAAGTTTTAAAAAAAAAAAAATATATCCCCGTGGTGGAATAAACTTTAGCTATCTTAAAGTTTTTTTTTCCGAACTCCCGGGTTTGAAATTTTCCCTTTCCCTTGGAAAGAAGAGTCCCCTAACTAAACCCTTAAAAAACCCCTTTTTTTACGTCCATTATCCCCTTTACTAAATTAACGTTTTAAACTTGAGGGCCCAAAAAAAGAAAATTAAACCCCTATTGGGAGGACCTACTTTTTTTAAATGTTTCAAACTTTAAATCCTTTAATTTTTTTAAAAAGTGAACCCCTTGAGATTGGATTTTTTGGGCAAATTTTAAAAGACTAATAAAGACCTTTAATTTTTTTTTTTAAAAACTCGACCTTTTGGGTATCGTTTTTAATTTTCCTTTAACTCTTTTGCGGCCCCTCCTTTTTTTAAAACGGGCAAAAAAATTTGGGAGTTTTTCTTTTAAAAAAAAGATTTATGTGCAGTAAAGGGTTTTACCAAGTTTTAAAAGCTTTGCCGTTATTCGTTTTTGGGGAAATATCAAGTTCGGGGGGGAATTTTTTTCACCCCGTAAAAATAAATTTTTAAAATTTAAAATTTCAGTTTGATAGAAAAAAATCCTGGGTATATATTCCCATAAATAACAAAAAAGGTTTTTCCCTTTTAAAAACTTAAATTAAAAAAACTGAAAAATGAAAACACTACGAGCCCCCGGCAAGTAAAATTTTTTTAAATTTTTTTATTAGTCCTTAGGTGTTAAAAACCAAAAAGATCAACGAAAACTAGTAGAAAAAAAACAAATGAATAAACAAACATAATTTAAAACCTACACGTATAAAATTCTTCGTCCAGGTTTTCATGAAACAAAAGCATCAATACTAATTCATTGTAGAGGGTTTCTTTGGGAAAAGACAAAAACAATCTCCCGGAAAAAAAAATAAAATTACGGCGGGCCCCAACCCGCAATAGAGAAAAATTTAACGAGCCCCACTAAGAGATAGAGTTTTAAAATTTAAAACACAATATTCTCCCCCTTGCCACAGTGATTGCCTGTAAGAAAAAAAAGTAAAAATATTTACTAAAAGCTCAGCCAAGTCCCCCGGAGTGAAAAAACATCATAATCAAATTCAGTGTTACCTATATAAAAAAGAAAATTCATGCAAATTTTTACCCAGTCCTTTCAAAAGTTAAAGGGTTACCCCTAAAACTCAAGGGCCCTTTAAAATTTCAAAGGTAACATAAAATTTTTAAAATCCCGATTTCCGTTTTTTAAATATTCCTAGTTTCCTTCATTGGGGAGGCCCAAAAAGGAAAAATTTTTTTTAAACCCTTTTTTATTTTTCCCCCTTGGTTTTCAGTTAAGCCTGATTTTTTTAAAAAATTTAAATTGGGGCAAAATAAGCCTTTAACCCAAAGGGAAATTTTTATCAATGTTTTTCTCCCGAGTAAAAATAAACCTTTAAAACCCCAGCAAAAAATTTTTTTTTTTTAAAAAATGTTTTTTTTTCATTTATATGTGTCAACAAAAAACAAATTTAAAAAAGAATAACCCACGTTACAAAGTAGGGGGGAAAAATTTTTACATACTTTTTTTTGTCAGAAAAGAGACACGCATTGTACTGAAGGGGATAACAAGACCCAAACATTTTCCGGCCCCGGAAATGTGTATCTTTTTCCCGGGCTCAAAAATCTTAACCCCCTTTGGGGAGATGTGAGTTTTAAGTTTAGCCAATTGTTTTCCCCTTGGGTAGAAGGTGTTTTTATCCATTACTTTTATACAAGACTGTACAAGAATACGGAATATTTATTAATGTTTAGTTGTTTAAATTTCCTTCCCAAAGCAAAAACAAATTTAACAATTTTCGATTTTTTTAGTAAAAGTTAAGTATTTTTTATTTTTCAAGATAAAAAAATTTTTAAAGCTAATTATTTTAAATTTTAGCTAAATTTTTCCAAAAAATTTTGCAGGGAAAAATTTTGGGGTTTTTATAAAACCCGTCAAAAACGACCCTTAGTTTTATTTTTAAAAACCAAAACCGTTTTTTTTTCCCCACCACCCCCACGATTTATGAAATTTACATTACAGTTCGCAAGCCTAGTAAAATTTAAAAATTACAAAAAATAAAAAATCCCCCGGGTTTTTCAAGTATCGAAAACGGATGTTCGAAAAATTTTTTCATATATTTTTGCCCAAAGGGAAACCCCCCACACACACACACACACACACCACAAACACAACCACCAAAACACACACACACACACACACACACCCCACACACACCACACACACACACACACAACCAAAACACCACACACACACACACACCACACACACACACACACACACACACAAAACACACACACACACACACACACACACACCAAAAACACACACACACACACAAAACACACACACACACACACAACCATACACACACACACACACACACACACACACACACACACAACACACACACACACACACACACACCACACCCCCCACACAACACACAACACACTTTAAAACACCCCAAACACAACCCCCACACACCACACACACACCCCACACACACAACACACAAACCGGCACTTTCCCCACAAACACACACACACAGCCCAAAAACCCCCACACACAACACACACACACCACAACACACACCAACACACACACACAAAACACACACACCCACACACACACAGTTGTAAAAAAATAGGTAAACAAAGGGTTAAATAATGGGTTTTAAAAACAGAATTTTGGGGGGGGGGCTCAGGGTGGAGTAAATGGGACCCCTCTCATGTTCACATTTTATAAAATGAATTATTGAAAAAAAAATTAAATTTTTAAAATTTTTGCTTAAGCGGATGATACTGGTCAGGTTTTTCTCTTCCTATAATAAAAACAATTTTTAAAAAAAATAGTAAAATAAATGACTTAAAGTTTATATCAAACCGGTTAATAGAACATAAACCCATTAGTAAATTCTAACAAAAACAAAAAAGTAAAACTTTTTTTTCATAAAAACTAAAACTTTAAACAAATCTTCAGAATGAATATGAACTTTTTTTTTCCCTAATCCTTTAATGTAAATTTTGAAAAAGGGAAATGCAAAAAAGAATAGAAATAGTCGAGAAAAAAAAAGTATCCATTTTGGGGGAAATTTTCGATGAAATTTAAAATGGGAAATTTTTAAGCATTGGATTTTTCTACAAAAGGGTTTAAAAAAAATAAACTATGCCTTGTAAACAAAAAAGAGGGAGTTTTTTCAGACCCGGGGCATCTTAAACAACTTTAAATTTTTATGGTTTGGGGGAACAAAAGGAATGGTTTTTTCCACTATGGAGGTACATTTTCAGTAAAAAATCCTGAAAAATTTTTAATTTTGATTCAAAGGGTTTTTTCCCAAATTTGAAATATTCATCATCAAAAAAAAATTTTACAGGTAAAAACATATTTTTGAAAAGATAATATATTTTTTCTTTTAATCAAATATATGCACTGTGCTGCTTATTGTAAATTTATAAAAATCTGTACAGATATGAATTTAAGAGTAATTTCCCCGAAATACACGCCTGTCTTCTAAATTTTTTAATTAAAACTGAAAAACCGGAAAAAGGAAAAAGGGTAGAAAACAGTTTATTTTTTGCAGGAATTTAAAAAATTTAATAATTTCATCATACAAGGCAGCGGGCGAGTTGTTGTTTTTAAAGCAAAACCCAAAAATTTTAAAAATGAAAGCTAAACAATAAATTCGGGGCCAAATTAAAATATAATGTAATGCTTTCCATGATGTGATTCCTTTAAATTTTGGGTTTTCCAGTTGAACATTTTTTAACCCTTTTAATTTTATTTTTTTATTGGGGTTCTGTTACTGAATTTTTTTTTTTTAAAAGTTTTATTATCCTGTTTTTTGAATTTAAAGTTTATTTATTTTTTTTATCCCTTGGTTTATATTTATTGCTGTTATTAATTTAGATGTTTTTTTGTTGTTATTGTTGGGTTTTTTCATTGCATCATTATTGTTGATCTTTTTTTTGCTGTTAATTTAATTTAGATGTTTATTGATATTTTTTGTTTTTTTTATCTTTTGTTTTTTATTTATTTTTATTTATTTATAATCAATAACTTATACATATTGGGGGTTTGACTCATGAGAGAGCTTACTGTACTGGAGTCACTTGGAATTCCTTTTTTGTCAGAAAATTGTGGTTTTTGGGTTGGGGTAATTGTAAAATTTTAATAAAATTTATTTTTAATTTTTTTGGGGGGTATTTTTTTTTTAAAAATTTTGTATTTGAAAAGTTTTAAATTGTTTTTTATGGAATTTTATTGTTAAAAATTATCATTTTTTAGGTTTTAAAAAATAATTTCAAATTTTAGAGTAGACTTTTTTTCCCATTTTTGGAAATATTGCACTGTATAGTAAACCATAAAAAAAAAAAAAAAAAATTGGGATTAAAGGGTGCTTGTTTTTTCAGAAAACCCCCCACGTGCTGTGTCAGGCACATTGGGGTCCCTGTATCAAATAAAAAAACGTTTAAAAAATAAACATATTTGAACTGTGGGAAATGTGAAAAACCACACACACCAACCCCACAACACCCACACACACACCAAAAACACACAAAAACACAAAACACACACACACACACACACACACACACACACCACACACACCCACCCACCCCACGGGACGCACACGCAAAAAAAACACACACACACAACCCCCACCACAACACCCCACACATAAACACACACCAAAACCACACACACACCCCACACACGCACAAAAACGCACGCACCACCAAAACACACAAAAAACAAAACCAAACACGGCCCAAAACACACCACACACACACACAAAAACAACCCCCAAACCCCACCCCACACACACACACACCCAAACAAAAAAAGCACAGACACACACCCCACACACACACACACACACACAAAAAAGCCCCACACCCCCACCAAAAACAAAACACAAACCCCCCAAAACCCCCAAAACCAACCCCCCGCACACACACGCCACCCCCCCCCCACACACACACACACAAAACCCCACACACACACACACCACACACAACCACCCCCAGCGCCCCCGCACGCACACCACACACCAAAACCACACGCACACACACACACACAAAACAAAAACCGCACACACACACACACCCAAACCACACACACACACACACCCTCCCCCACCCCACCCCAAAAAACACACACGCCCCCCACACACACCCCCCCCCCACGCCACCGCAACCCCGCCCCACACCCCAACCCCACACAAATATATATATAAAGGGCCCAATTTTTGAATTATTTACATTTAAATTTTTTAAGTTTCCAAACCAAAAGGGATATTTAAAAACAATATGTATAAAACTGTTAAAAACCCCTTTATTTTCGCCCCCGTTCTTTTGTTTGTTACAAAAAAATAGCCCCTTTAAAATTTATCAAATATTTTCATCCTAGATTAAATATAAAACCTAAAAAAAAATGTTTAAATTTTTTTTCTGGAGGAATTTTTCAAATTAGGGAATAGATAGACACATTTACATAAAAAAATAACCTTATCCCGTTGGTTTTTGGGGACCGTTTTTTTGCTATATTTTGAAAGAAAATAATCAAAACTACAAAACCATAAAATAGAAGAAATAAAACCCTCAAAATTAGAAAGTAACAGTACAGGGGCAAACCATGGGCCCCCAACTGTAAAATTTAGTTTGGGCGGCGTTAAGTTTTCCCCAGAGATACAAAAAAATCCTTTTCTGGGTTTTTTTCTGTTAAAAATCCCCCTAACATACAAGAGATAACCGTCATAATTTTGAATTAACAGTACAGGTACAAAAAAATGGGCCGGAACTGAAAATTTTATTTTTTGGCGGGTTCGTTTTTCCCCAGAGAAAACAAACCCGCCTTGCTGATTGTTTCTGTTTTAAATTTCCCCTAAAAACAGAAGAGATTAAAACCCTCACATTTTTGAATTTAACATAAAAGGAACCAAAAATGTCCCGGAACTGTTACGGGGGGTTACGTTTCCCGAGAGTGCAAAAATGCCTTGCTGAATTTTTTTCTGTTTTATCTCCAACACATATCTTTTTTCTTAAAAATTTTCTAATTAGAATGAGCTGTAAAAAAGTCGGGGTTTAAATTTTTCCCGGGTTTTAAAAAAACATAAAAATGTAAAGAAGATTTAAATTAATGCTTTTTGATGAGTTTCAAATGTACAATATTCGCAAAAAAGGGTTTTTTTGTATAAAATTTAGGTTTTAAATTTGTTTTTTTTGACCCTTTTTTTTATTAAAAACCCTGCCAAAAAACATTAAGGTGACCCCCCAAAATGAACCTTGAAAACCCCCACGCAAAATTTAGGTGAAAACCTTTTCCCCTAAAGGCCGATTTTTAAAGACTAAAAAGTCAGATCGTTTAGGGATGCCAAATAGGGAAAGGACACTCATCGACAGGTGCGCCCTGGAGAGGTCTATGATGTGATCTAGGGCCGGGAGCGATCTCTCTGAATAAAAAGGGTTTGGGGTTTGGGCTCGATAGCACTTAAAACATTTTGTCGGGTAGGTCACAATAAAAAATAGCCCGAGAGCGGTTTTATTTTCTGCTTCCCTTTTTTGATGTGGGGGATTTTGAAACATCCCCTTTCCACACGTTTTAAAGTTGTAAAAACCCCCTAACTTGTGATATACGGATATAATAAGTTTCAAAACCAAATTGTCCCACCCGAATGCCCCTTTATTTTTGGGGAAATTAAAAAGCGGTTTACCGCAAAAAGTCCAACCCCCAACCAAAAATCGAGTCCAACCCCTATGCCGTTACAGAGGAAACGGGGCCAGACGTAAACCCCCCAGCCCCGTCTCACCGGAAAAAGAGAACGACCCCGGGGCCGGGGCCCGGGGAGCTGGAATCGGTTTTCATATAAAAAACCTTTTTTTTTCCCAGCTTGTTCGGACTTGTCCCAATTTCTGTTCTTTGATTTTGAAGTTATTAATTCTACAAGATTCCCACTTAAAAAGAAAATTAAATTGGGGTTTTTTTATACTGAAAAAGTTTATTTTGAAAAAATATTTTTATCCTTTAGGGCGAATACCAAAAAAAACAGATTTTTTCGTTTAAAACTTTTGCAAAAAAAAAAACCCTATTAAAACAACAATTTTTTATTTAAGATAAAAAACCTCCCTTTTCTTTCTTTTCCCTTTTTTTCATGTTTGGTTTACCACCAATAAACCTAAATTTCTTTTGAAATAACAAATTATGTTTGGTTTCGGTAAAAAAGGCGTTTGACCCCGCCCCTAGCATTTGTGGTAATGATAACATGATTAGTAATCTTACAGATACAATAAAAAATTAGGGTCTAAATGTTTAAATTAAATTTCGATTTTTACCCGTTATTTTTTTGATACAAAATTTAAATTTAATTTTGTTTGTAAAAACTTATTTAGGCGAATACACAAAGAAAAAAAAATTTTACACTTCGGGGAGATTCCATAAAAAGGGGCCCCGAGAAGCGCCCACAGGGGGAAAGGGTGTTGGGACGGGGTTGGGGGAAGCCGTCAAAAAAAGGGGGGGGCGGGCTGCCGCCGCGCCACAAAGCTTGCCACTGGTCACTTGTCAGTGAGCTGGGTCTGCGTTCCCGCGGACTTTTTTTATTTAAAAACCCCCCCCAAGTTAGACAAATTTTACAATTTTGGGGAGTAAAAGTTAACATACTTTCCCCAAAAGTAACAATTAAAATTCCCCCAGTACTTTACATCCCTCATTGCTTTTCGGGCCCGTCCCAACTTTAGGGATTTTCATAAGTTGTAAAGGATATAAATTTTTATCCTATATTTTAAAGGGGCGTTCTCAGAACTGTACCCGAGTAATTTAAAAAAAATTCCTCTTTTCCCCCGAAATTTTAAAATTTTTTTTTTACCCAAAACTTTTTTTTTGTCATTAGTCCCACTCTTTTTCCCCCTCTAAAATTTATTTTTTTTTAAAAAAGCTTCGATGAGAGAAAGAAATATCTTTAGAATTAATTGAACTTTTCAGAACAGATACAAGATTTTTTTGTTGGTCTTTTCGCCATTAAATTTGGGGGGTAATTCATTTTTTAGTCCCCCTAATAACACCTTTTATCGAAATTGTCTAGCTCGGTTTTTTTTGGTTTTGGTAAAAGATTTCGGGTTCCTTTTTTGGAGTGGGGGAACTACACTTTAAAAATTTTTTAAAATTAAAATTTTTAACCTGAAAAAATTTTTAAAAAAGGGGGAAAAAGAATGTTTTCATTGTAAAAAATTTTTTAATTTAAAAAAATCTTGCAAAACAAAAAAGGGAATATAAGAAAAAACCCCGTCAAAAAAGGGGAGAAAAAACTATTATGAAAGAAATACAATTTGATGACCTCATGAAAAAACAAAAAGGCCCCGGGAAAAGGTTTTTTTTTATAAGGGGGGTCCCCGGGGTTAAAAAGGGAAATTTTAAAAATTTTTATTGTTAGTTTTTCAAAAAGTTTTTTTTTTTTTTTTTAAATAAAAATTATTTTACCCCATTAATATTTTTTTTTTTTCAAAAAAAAAAAATTCCCCAAAAATTTTTGGGGGTTATTTGTTTTTGAAAATTTTTTCTTTTTAAAAATTTTTTTTTATTTTTAGTATGAATTGAAAAGGGAATATTTTTTTTTATGAAAAAAAGGGGAAAGAACCTTCCCCCTTTTTTAAACCCCAAAAACTGTACTATTTAACATTTTTCCAAAAACACAAAAAACTTATTTTAGGGTTTTTGGTTTTAAAAAACTTTACTGAATTTCTTTGGGGGTTTTATAAAAAAAATAAAAAATTTTACTTACTTTTTTTTTTTTAAAACTTTTTAAGGGAAAAACAAAATTTTTAAATTTAAAAAAAAAAATTTCGAAACCCTTTTTCTTATGAAATACCATTTTCCTCTTTTTTCTTGGCAGGTTGTATAAAAATATCGTTTTGATGCAAAATATAGGGAACAGTCATTGAAGTGAATTGAAACTTATTATTTCAGAAACGATTTTAAAAAGTTGTCACACAGCACAGTTTAATATTTGAATATTAATATTTAGTTTGAGTTTATTATTCAGTTCTTACCGACATTGCCTGTATATCTTATTTAAATTATTTAAATTTCTATAGAACAGAAAGGGGTAATGAAATAATAAACAAGAAACGATTTTTAATTTTATTTTCAATAATGTGAAAGTTGTTTATGTCCAATCAAACAATAACGCTCAGTGATATTCCCTAATAAATATTATTAATTTCCCGAAAGTGTTTTTGTTGTCCTTTTCACACGTAAATTATTCAACTGATTGTACTGAAATTTTAACATCGACATTCATACGTCCCCTGGTATGAATGCCTATTCTTTATTCGAAAATTCCACCGAGGGCATACATCGCGGGTCCTTTAAAGAAAGCGAAAAAACTTCCATCTTGATTTAATAAACTTTGTGAAATATTAATTTGAAAGAGTGCATGTCAAACGTAATCACACTGTTTTGTGTAAACATGTAACATGTACACAGTCTCACCCAAACAGCATAAACATATCTTTCTTTCAGTTTAAACGACTATTTTCAATTAGTTTACAATTTTTATAGTGTGTACAATAAAAATACTAACCATTAGTTTTCCACGCTGTTCTTAGATTTTTCAGCGATTAGGGTAAGTACTCATCTACTTTAAAAAAAATAGTGTTTTAAAACACAAGACGGTCGGTATTATGTCTCCGGAGAACTTCGCCGTTGAAAACAATAGGCCAAGAAATGTGCCAGGTAAAAGGTCCACTAGACAGTGCTTTTGACGTAATGTTACCAAATTTCCAGCTCTAAATGTTATAAAATAGTAAAAGTATTTTTTTTCAGTTTATACGCGGCGCGCGAAAAAACACGTAATTTTACTGTATGCATTACTTTTTCACTGTACATTTTTAGAAAAATTGTAGGTATTAGATATAAAAGACAAAGTTACTATCTAATGATTATTATGAAATTAAAGTCTGTTATACCACCCATCTTAGTTTGTCCTTTTGACATAAGTAGGCTTCTCCACAGCTGTGTGTAAAATAAGCTCTCTCTTTAATACAGCTTCGCCTTACGCATATATTTATCTTAAAAATAAGTTTTGAAGTGTCGCCGTCCCTAAGCTGGTAAGTTTGTAAAAAATTTTAAATTAATAACCCTTTGTGTAAATGAGTTAGTTATATTTGTGTTTACCTTAAGAGTATTTTTAAATAAGATATATCACGAATGAAATAATATCGTATAATACGATGTTTACGGTCAGATGTCGTTTCACCATGTAAGTAATTAACAAGAATCAGGTAAATAATTGGGAGAAGCGGAATTACAGTAGATGTCTCGAGAAAAATCTGCATTGTATATCTGCACCTTGACAGGAAGCAACCACATTTTTTGTGTCAAACAGCAATTATAGTTCCAGACAGTTTGTACTGTTTGCATTCGTAATGATCGGTTAGCTTCACTGAGGAGCCTTGTTAGCTATTTTTTTGAACTTACTTAAGACTATCAGTCTCCGTACACAACACTTCAGTGTAGACTTAGATTATCCATTATCGTGTAAAACTGCCAGTCGTTAGATTGTCACCGTGTGGATAATATAGAGACATTAGTAATTGAGCTAACATTTAAATATCATATCAATGTAAATACATAACACACTATGTCGATACTGTACATAATACGATATAGTCGAACATGATGCAACTTGCTAGTTCACGTATTTACAGACAAAAGAAAGACTATTGTTAAATTATTTAATATTATGGAATGTAATAAAACTAAATGAAGAGACTGACTAGATGTTTATCATTCTTACTTTATGAACTTAGTATAATATTATAAAATTTAACACGTATGTCAGTATTGCACAATGATGGCATATCATTATATATGATCATGTATTAATTTGTATAAAAATAGTTTTCTTCATGCTTCAAAAAATCAATTAAAAAAACATCCTATAAAACAGTTTCGTACAGGTATAAAACATCTTTTTTGGATCGACCACAAATATTGCTAATAAATATAACGGATTCCTTTTTCATTGATTTTGGTGTAACTTTTTTCACCCTAGAAGGTATGGAAGATGCCAAATTACATATCAACAAATTTTCATTAGCTACAATGACGCTTAGGCTAAGTCCCATGTATAGGCATTCACCATCAAAACTTATTCTTGTCTATATAGAGATGAAGTTTTTATGCAAAACATAAAGTCAAGCAGATGAAATCATGATCAGTACAGATTTCTGCGGATAGTTAGATCAAGTAAATGCTCAACCAAATCACGTGGAGGGATATGCGAATTCGATATAGCCTTTATAAGAGAAATTAAGCTTCGTGCAAAATATCAAATCCACCCTTTCGAAGGGTCAGCCAAATAGTACACACAAATAGGCATATGATTAATTTATTTAAGAAATAAAGAATTTTGAGAAAGCGTAGACAATTTACAGAAGTGGATTGTAGTAAGAGTGGGAAATACGTGGAAACATCCGAAGGAATATGAAACATAACAGAATTCAGTAGAACATTTGAGATATTTATCCATCAGACGAAATTACAAATGGGTTTAAAAGGATCGCTTTGGAATTAAACTTTTTTTATCTGGAAAATTTGCATGAGAACGTTCTGCAAATCCGTTATATCACTAAGTTTCTTGTGTTACGTTATACAAAGCTAGTCCTTTTTGTCTTTATATGTCATTTACTATATTCAGTATTTCTTTCTGTTTTCCCGTAAAGGTCATCACGTAAATTTAAATTGTCATATAAACAACAAATATATATCTTACTTTCAATAATTATTACATTATCTTAATGGTTAGATGAGCAAGGGAAAACCACTAAAATGTACTGCTGAATACTGTTTATACGGTTGTAAATATATATTTCAAATTTCATACAATAAATATTTACCAAAATTTTGAAAAATGTCAAATTACTCTGCTTCTTAGTCCTTAACACAGCAATTAAAATGTCTACAAATAAATTTAGCCACGAAACGAAGAAAATGTTTATCAAGTAATCAAAGTAATTGTTGAGTAGTAATCAGCTAACTTCATAACGTTACTCTAACTGATGGCATTCTGTCTATGTAAAAATTTACGATCCATAAGTGCAAACTAGACTAATAATGTTTGGACATGTATTATGTACAAAGCATTCGTTTAAAACAAATCAGACTGTGCTTGATTTAGATATGAAAACGTCGTTTAATATTTCTATTCTGCAAAGTTCTAATAATGCGTGAAACATAAAAGTCAAATGCATCTTTTAAGCAATTTTACTCACCTACATTATGTATTTGAAAAAAAATAAGTAGACAGAAAAAAAAAATTTTATATTTGTTATCTTTGCCATATAAATACAGGCCACACTACTGGGTTTACTTGCCAGTCATGTTCCAGGTTTTGTTTTGGTAATATCTGTTTATGATGCTGATTGCATAAATCAACTTATTTCAAATCATTTATTCATTTTCTAAGTAACTGTTGAAATTTACAGGTTCATGTCAACATGCTGCAATTCAGCTGTAGACTGATTGACGTCATACAGTCAAATGGGGACATGTTTACAATCACGATTGTACAGGAAGTTGACGTGTGATTTGAGGCAAATATTTGATGTTGTAATACAGGTCCAAATGCGAAGTATGTGTGTTGGCCATGATGATAAGCTCAGCTTTGTTTTAACATTCGTGGACACTATTTCATTAATAAAATCCATGTTTAAAGCTGACCTTTCTCAGGTATACATTTAAACTTTATTTTAGATATTTAAAA